>NW_020956036.1:472804-475054 GCF_003031625.1 Empidonax traillii
ACTAACACTGAAGTCTTCTCCAAATCTTCATGTTTCTAAAAGAGCAGCGTCTTCTAATCTCTGTGGTGCCTGGTGTGCACAACCTGTGTCCATCCTTACAGATACAACACCTGGCTGACACTTTTATCTATTTCACAAAGAGAATCTAAATCCTTAAGAGAATTAAGAGAAACTAAATCCTGTTTCCTTTTGGACAGAACTGAATCTGCAAGAGAGAGATGGTATTCTCTGAAAGCTCTACCATAAAGTTCCAGAAAATACAGCATAAAAATTCCTTCTTGGTGCTTTCATCCTGATCTCAACAGCTTTGCATTTGCACTAGAATTTTTTTTGGCTTTTTCTTGTTTTCATTTTCCTCCTTTCTCTTATATACAGAAGAGCAATAATTTTCAACAAGATTTACTACAAGTTCAATGTTTATAGAAGCCCTAATGAAGTCATATTCAAAGAACCTCACCTCTCTCTTCTATCCTTTTTAGACATATAATGGGCATTTCATAAACATTAGCATGAAGAAGCAGACCATGAGTCAGGTTTTGTAAAACATATAGTAAAAATTGTTCAAAAATCTGAGGCCTTCCTAGCAACAACTCTTTCTTCTGTTTGGTCCATAAAAGAGTGGTGAAAAAAACTAGGTTTATTTTCAATTGGACAGTGAGAGAAGCAAAAAGGTGCATGCACATATAATTCACATAGAACTTACTATCTTAAACTATTTCCTTTACAGGAATGAAAATCTTTCACAGTACATTTAATTTCATTCAAAACATGTCAGTTGACTCTGCTGGATTACCTAAACAGCCAGTGTTGGTACCACTGACTCTGTATTGCCCAGAAGCACAGGATTAGAGCATTCAGAGGGAATCTTGAGGCACTGGAGGGAAAGGCAACACTAATATTCCCTTCAGGTCTGTGAATTTAGATCCTCAGTTTTTCATTTCTACAACTCCCTCCTCTTAACCACCCTGAGCAAACTATTTTGATTTGGCTGAAGGGAACTGCTCATTTGAAGTAAAAAAACCCCAGTATTTCACCAAATTTATTCTTCACTGGGAGACATTCAGCATCTCCTGGAGGCCAAGAGGGGCCTCCTTGTTGGAATCAGCATGGTATACTCAGGTACAGAAGTAAAAATAGCAAATGCCCTGATTCTCTGTGTTCAGATCAGCTCAAGGATCAGGAGATAACAGATGCAGCTTCTGCCTCAGCTTGTGTTCCAAATACTGCCTAAAAAACTTCCCAAACCACAAAACAAAACAAACAAACAAACATACAAAAAAATCCACACACACAAAAAAACCCCCAAAACCAGAAAACCAATAAACAAGTATGGTGGCTGTGTGGCAGCCAGTGCAAATGGGCTGATCTATCCAGGCTGACTCTTGATGGGGGAAATAAATAGCAAACCTCTGCCCAGGGCAGGGCTAGTGTAGCACAACTCATCCTCTTTCACATGAACTGCACACCTTTAAGGAGGTTCAGGGAGTCTGATTCAGACAGGAGTTTGGGCTGTTGGGCAGCTCCACTGTCACCATTTGTGAACATCCCTTTCCAGGGCATTCCTGCCTGCCCTAACCATCCAAGAGATGTGGCAGCTTGGCTTCTCCCTGGCTCTCCCTCCACCCCACAGTGTGGCACTGGCAGTCCTGCTTGGATGAGCTATGGGACCTTGGACCCCAGGGCAGTGCCCTGCTGGAGGGGGAGCCATCCTCTCCACTGGGGCAGCCTCAGGAGAGGCTTTCCTGGTGTCCCTTGGGACACTTGTCCTGGTGGGATATAAAGCTTTAAATGGCCTGTGAACCAGCACCTGGGCACCACATTCCTGGGCAGCAGCCACAGGCAAGCCAAGCCCATCATGTCCCACTCCCACTGGGTACACGCCCGAAGAGGAGCGATCCCGGCATAGCCCTGGGCAAGGGCGGGCACACGTGTAAGAGGTCCCGCATCCACCCGAGGCTTGGGCACCCTCCACAGCCCCTGCCCAGCCCAAACCCCCGGGGGAAACCCACTACCCACCCCAAACCTCATCCCCCAGCGTGCCACCACAAGCTCCCCTCGCACTGCCCATCCGCGGCCCCAAACGATGCCGCCCCGACGGCCCCCGCCATATCGGCCCGGGCTACAAAATGGGGGAAAACCCGGACTGGATTTTTCCCGGAGTACGGAATGGGGGAAAACCCGGACTGGATTTTTTCCTGAGTACGGAATGGAGGAAAACCCGGACTGGATTTTTCCAGGAGTACGGAATGG
>NW_020956036.1:476690-485451 GCF_003031625.1 Empidonax traillii
ATATAAATGACTGAGTCATTCCTTTTCTTTTGTAGGCAGTGTGAAATTAATTCATTTACACTCTTCATATAATCATAGAATGGTTTTGATTGGAAGGGACCTGAAAGATCATCTAGTTCCAAACGCCTGCTGTGGACAGAGACATCTTCCATTGTATCAGGTTTCTCAAAGCCCCATCCAAACTCTTCTTGAACACTTTAATTGATGGGGCATTCACAGCATCTCTAGGCAACTGTTCCAGTTTCTTACCACCCTCATTGTAAAAAATCCGTTCCTTCCATCTGATCTGAAGCAATCCTCTTTCAGTTTAAAACCCTTAACCTGTCACTACAGGACCTAGTAAAAAGTATCTATCATTTTTATAATTCCCCTTTAGGTACTGGAAGGTGCTATATGGTCTCCACGGAGCCTTCCCATCTCCAGGCTGAACAAATCCAACCCTGTCAGCCTTTCTTACTAGGAGAGGTGCTTGAGCTCCCTGTTCCTCTTCATGGCTCTCCTCTGGAGTTGCTCCAAACAGGTCCATGTCTTTCTTGTGCTGGGGACCTCAGACCCGCAGTACTTTAAACAGGGGCTCACAACACAGTAGAGGGGGAGAATCACCTCTCTTGACCTGTTTCCTTATGCAGCTTTTTTCAGCTCCTCTTTATGTGACAACAGTCCAAGACCGTACTTCCCTTTATCGTCTCTCACAGTGCTGAAAAAACATCCACAGCAAAATAAGAACAAGAGAAGTTTCAAGGGCTGTTTTTCTTTTGCTTTCAAGCTTCTTCCAGAAAACTCCACTGTCACTCTTTAAGTAGATTTCTAAGTGTTATAAAAACAAAACTGGGGATATTAAATCTTTACCAATTACCTCTAGAAAAATAACAATGTTATTTTTAAATCAGTCATGACAAACACTTGGTGCATCTCAGCACACAATGTGTTCCTGCTGCACGCACCTGTCAGCTTTCACAGAGAATCTCAACACGGGGACTATGTGTGTTTTCACAAAGGATGTTAAGCCAGTTTTAGGCTCTAATGATTGAACAGATTTATCACAGAATCATAGAATGGTTTAAGTTGGAAGGGACCTTAAAGACCATCTCATTCCAGTCCACTTCCATGGGCAGGGATAGGGAAACCCTCCACTAGACCAGGCTGCTCAGAGCTCCTTCCTCCTGCCTTGAACACTTCCAGGGATGGGGCAGCCACAGCTTCTCTTGAAAACCTGTGCCAGTACCTCACCACCCTCACAGTAATGAATTTGCCTTCCCAAAAATTCTTTTAACCACTACATAAATCCTTTGAGGCAAACTATACTGCCCACAGAGCAGAGACAATGACTACTAACAAGACAAAACACAAAAGTAACACCTTTTTTTCTGAATAGCATTGTGAAATTTAAGGAAATTCTTACTTCAGAAGATTGAAGATAACGTACTGAATATTGGTTACAATCAGAGCCTCATGGTAATCAGGGTGTTTATCAGGATGTGCTAAACAAACCAACCTCAAGCTCATGAAGACAAATACCCATGTATTTATAATATAAAATAGGAATGTTGCCATCAGATGACTTGTAAGGAAAAAAAAATTAAAGAAACATGTCCTTATAGGAGAAAATAAGTAAACAGTCTATTGCTTTAAAACTCACTGGATCACATGCATTAATGATATAGCTTTACTAAGATCAATTGAGTCATATCACAAATGGAGTGGTTAATTGAACAGAAATTATGAGGGAAAATTAGGTCTCTTTTTTTTAACAAAAGGAAAAAGGCTATCCTAAGGAAACAATGAACAGAATCAAGAGTTTAGGAGTACAGAAAGTTTATTAATTCATTTTTACTGAATGAATAGGGAAACATTATTTGTGGAAGTTGGTCATGATACAACTTGCTTGTTTAAGCTTTACAAACCCACAGGATCCTTAATGAGCTCTCATTAGGCAGCTTCTCCACTCCAGTGAAGTCCATGAGCAGAGAAACAGAGGTGGGTGCTTGCAGTCTAACTGCACTGAAGCTACTCAGCTAGAAACCACCCTCCTATTGTAAAAAGTTATAATCCATAATGAATCACTCCAGTAATATGATAATGAGTTACTAATCATGAGTTGCATCATAACAGTTCTATGCACAACATCTGAAGACTTAAGTTGTGAGAAAATTAAGTAGAAAAAGTGCAAGAGACAGGAGCTAAGCAGCTCCTTGGACTCACTTCCCTTTTCTAGAGCAACCCCAAACAGTTTTGTAAATGCTGGAAAGATGTAGCATAAAAAAGCTGTTGTATGACTCATCATTGTGTGATACTCATCACCAAGTGTGAACAATTTCTTAATAAGCAGTGAGAAAGCAAAGCAATACTAGTAAGAATCTGACATGTGCACCAAGCATAAAATTGCTGTACCTTGCACGGCATGCAGTTCAGCAGAACAAACAGATTCTGATGTATACAGTCCTTAAATCTGTTATGTCTCAACCCATCTGCTACCTTATGTGGGGGCCTGAGATATTTGTCTTCTTCCTCCAGCACACTGGTTACTCACAGAGATGGTAGCCACATGGCAGGTAAGAGGTTGATCTCAGCTGTTTCATCCCTGTCCTGCACAAATAAGGCACACACAAGTCAGATTATTATGAACCCTGTTATCCAAATCTTGAGCAATGGGATGATAAGGGAAAGGTGGGAAAATCATGTGGCACAGGTGGTCCCATCATTCCAGACCTCCCTTCTTCAATTCCTAAACTATTAATATTAAACATTTATAAGTCTGTAACAAATGAAATTGTTATTTGCAAAGTCTCTTTTCAGCTAAGCAATTTAATACATTGATGAATTAGCAAACAGAGGAAAACAGAAAATAAATTAGAACATCATACTTCTGTTTACATTAAATGGTCACTTGTATTAATGTTTATAGCTGGTTTATTGAAGGGCAACATCCTATGATTCATTATTCATCAATATTAATGAACCTATTGTCCTTTACTTTTAATAAAGATTTTTTCTCACAGCGTAACTCCAGTACAATTTTTAAGGATGTTTTGAGAACGTCAAGGAGCTGAAACTGGAGACTACCTATGACAAGGGAAGAGCATGTTACAGAGAAGACATGTCCCTGTGTTTGTAAATAAAAGCACAGGTAAATACCAAGAGAAGTTATTTTATTTACTGTCATTAAATCAAAAATAAATGCACCTCCTGAAACGCATACTCCAGTAAACACTCACAGAAGGCACAGCACAACCACTGGCAGACCTGGATGTGTAGTGGCTGCAGGCTTGGTAGGAAAGGTGGATGCTGCTAATACCCTTTGTTCTATAAAACATCAAAGCTCCCATTCTGCCAGGGCCTGTTCAGTCTACTTACTTCAATAGAATGGTCTGACTCCCATGGTAATGGCTGTCCATCCATGGGAGAAGAAAGGAAAAGAAACCTCCATGCATGGGGATTTTCAAGACCTGATAGCAGAAAACCCTGAGAAACCTGGCCTGATCCCAGAGCTGGTCCTGCTTTGGGCACAGGGTTGGACCAGATACCTCCTGGGAGCCCTTGTAAGCCAAAGGATTCCATGAGAAAGGAGACATAGGAACAAGGAGCCATAACCCTTATCTCTTTAGATAACAGTGACAAGTTCGAGAAAGCAAATAATCTGAGTACCTATATGTCCCATACAGTCATCTCACAGAAAATGAGGAGGGACCCATGTTCCAGAGCACATCACCAAGGACCTTCCACACTCAGCAGTCAAAACCTGCAACAGAATGCAGAAAAACTTTTCTTAAGGGATGTTTTAAAAGAGAAAACAATCCTTGATCTATTCTTGCAAGGAAATAAAGATTCTAGCTGGAGGAAGGCATGGAGCAATAAGTACAATCCAGATCCCTAAAGAGGCAGAACTTGTGTCATACCCTTATCCTCATTTTCTTTCAGATTATATTCAGACAAAATACAGACTGAGGAGCTGTATCATTTTCGGGTCCCTTCCATGGTACCCAACTCTTCCTACTGCAGTGTGTGAGAAGCCAGTAAATACCACTGTTCCACTGAGGCCAAGAGCCTAGAAATTCACTGGGGCATCATCCAGTTTGTGAGGACACTGTGGTCCCAGTGCTTGACATGAAAGCAAACATCAAATAAATAAATAACCCTTTTTGGTCTTTCTTCTCAAAACTCAGTTTTTTACATAAAACACCATTTATGTCTAGTCTGTGTGGGTGAATAGGAACAGGAGCCTTACAAACCCAACTTTAGGTTGCATAAAACAGGTTTTAGGTAACTAGATTACATTCTGGAGTGCTAAACACTGTTGTGTTTTTCTTATACAGAGGCTGTTTAATTGGGCTCCCTGGACCACAGTAGCCCAGCTCTGGAGTCAGAGGTTACTGCTGTGAGAACATCAGAAAGCAAAGCAGGGTTGGTTTTTTTTTTTTTTTTTTTTTTTTGTATAATATATAGTAACTCAGTGACCTTTTTGGTGGAATGAGATATAAAAAGACCTATTTAACTGACTCACATGATGTCTGATAGCTGAAGCTAGGGAAATTCAGGTAAAACCACACATTTCACTAGATGAAGAGTATTTATTCTCTATCCAAGCAAATCTGTGAATCAACATTACATGCTTAGAAGGTGTGTTCAGGCAGAAGGTAAAGTTTTGATGCAAAGAACCATTTGGTAAAGTTATGAACTGAGCTGTGCAAGATGGCCAATTATTCCAGTAATGCCTTCCAGGCCATTAGTCATTCTGCTTGCAGCAGTGTTACCACCAGTTTACTACCACTAAAACCTGTATGAAACAGAATTTCAACTAGAAAACAATAATCAGGCCTTTTCTTCACAGACTGGTCTCTTTTTCAGAACTAATCCGTGAAATAAATAGATCAAATCCCCTCTTGTTTGATCCTTTCTAAATCCTCTTTTCCTCATAAGGGGTCCATTCCCATTTTTTTTGTGAATATCCCCAAATAGCTCTCCTAGTGAAGAAATACAAATATCCCTCCTCTGCTCCTTTTGTCTTTTTATTTTTTTATTTTTTTAATGGGAATGTGCACTGGCTTTTTAATTGAGATCCAGGCTCCCTGCAGGCTGCCACCTTGTTCTATAAACCTTTGTCTGGGCAGCCTCTCATTATTCACAGCTTTGGGTAATTCCATCTCCATTAGTGCTTATTAAGCCACAAACAGGAACCTTAAACACCACTGTATGGATTCTGTCTCTACTCCTTAACCATATTTTGGCACTTTTTGCTTGCTCTGTGTGCTAAGATTAAATGCTGACTTTGGGACAGAATTCTGTCCTTGTCTGTCCTGTTGGAGAGAATTTTCATTGTCTTCATAGTTTTGTAAAATAATCTCTGTGTAAGTACCAAAGATCTCAAGCTTATTAGTCCTGTTTTGGCTCAGGGCAGGGCCATTGCTCTCTGAAAACTCTTCTATGCTTGGATGAGACATTATGACAGTGGAGAAAAATCCTTTATCACAACACTGTGCCTTGTAGAAATCATTCATTTGTACTTAATTCCAAAGAACTTTGCCTGTTTGCCTCCATTTCTTATGGTAAAAATTGGAGATACTTGGTACAGACTTACATATTCTGTTAGAAAAGGCAGTCTGCAATATTTCATTTCATTCTTTTACGTTCCCTCTTTCTTCGAGGGTACTTCTTGAAGTTCAGTTTGACTACAGAAGAGTTGTCATTCCAAGTGATGATTCAAGTTTCCTATTTCATATATCATAAGGTAAATGCTAAAACCTCATGGATAAGCTTTGGTTAAAAATGTTAACATTATAGACCCTGGGCAACGTGCAATTTTAGGACTGAAGACCACAGTAGAGCTTTCTCAGGATGTAGGTACATACAATGTTTTCTTCAGTAGTGTAGGGTGGTCTGAGGTGGCCCCAAGCCTGTCCATCTCCACTATCAGTTCCTATCAGTTTATCACCATGTAAAATATACCTCTGCAACATAAGGATCATGTTGCACAGCATTCCACCTTTTAATAGAAAAACCAAAAAGGCTCTCTCTGGCACTGATCTCCAATCAGTCTCAATGGCACGCCTCAAAGGGCAGCCAACTTCAAGACAGAACACAGAGCAAGGGAGGACTCAAGCCTCTTGAAACTGCTTTGCCTCTAGAGAAAATAGTTTTAAAAAGATGTGATACTTCATGTATGATGTCTCCAGTAATATGATTCAGCTGAAAACATTAAAAGTAACAAGATAAAATTAGAGTTTAGAAATGTCCAGTTCAATAACAGTGTTTACTGTAGATGCAATCCACTGTCTTTATCCCCATTTCTGTACACCGGCATAGATGCTGATTTAGCAAAGTAATTAAACCATGCCTAATTTTAAGCATGTGAGGAGTCCCATTGGGTTCAAAGAGATTATTCATATGCTTAAGTACATTGCTGAATCAGTGCTGAAATGAAAATAGTTACATAATTACAGGATTATATGAACATAGAGTTGCAAATGTGATGTTTAAAAGAGAAAGGCTAATTTACAGGATGATAGGAACATTTAATTGCAGTTTAGAGATGGAAGGAAATCCACAACCATAAATGATGATACAAAACACAGCATGTCTTTTACCATCACCATGGCATCTTTAACTTGGAAAGCTTAAACTGAGAACCCAGTTTAAGGTGCAAATTTTCACATAAAGCCTTTGTACATTCCCTTCTGTACTTGCACACTTCTAAATAAGAATATCTGCTTTTCAGCATTCTTGGTTTTTTACTGTAACCCAACACTAGTTCCACTGCACTGTAATATGAATTATTTCACAAGCCATTCCCCTATCCCAGCTATAGGATCAGATACCTCTGACAGACTACTGGGCTATACTGCCTTTTTTTGGTTTTAAATAACCTCTCACTGATTAAACCCAACACCATGTCCATAGATTTTAGGGACTTACGAACCAAAGCTCAGTTCTAAATCTACTAACAGTGGAATGCAGCTCTGCCTTGCAAGTAGGGACTATCTCATGTTGCAGTAGTGGGTGACATGGGTGTCTCCCACCTCCCACAGCACCCTCCTCTCATAGGTTTCCACTTTCTCTTCCTACAGGGAAGGACAAGGCACTCATGAACCACTGAGCTTTCTCTACTGCAGCAACATGATGTGTTCAGATAAAGCCTTCACAGAGGCTGCTTTGGGTCTGCACAGCCTCCATGAAATGAGGGTAGATTCATCATCTGCAGACTCAATAAGTGCCCCTGTTTGCAATTCAGAGCCTCCAAGGGTGGTCTAAGGATCAGAAGAGAAAACCATTGTGTGCCTGCATCCCATTCCCCTCCGGTTTTCACATCCTTTAACTGTGCCTACAGAGAGGTTTATCCCTCTCTTCTGTTTATAACCCCCAAGTAGCTTCTAAAGGGAGATATCTACAATTATAAATGGAAAGCATGGGCCCAGCCTATCTCCTGAGTCACCTCATGCTGCTCTCAGCCATAGCCAGTTAAGTCAGAGAGGCTGCATCACTGCCAGTCTACAATTTGAGCTCAGCTCTGCCGTTGTGCATACCCATCTTCCTCAGCTGGTAACGAGAGAGGAGGCCAGCAATGTCTAACAACATTAATGAAACTGGAAGCTGTGACTCTATATGACAAGTTTGTAAGGCCCTGTTCTCATGGCTGTTTCCTTCCTCTTTAATTTCTCACCACTGCCTAACACTGACACCATTCTATCACATACAGCACTTTTTCAAGGGGTTCAAATGTGGACAGGCTACTTCTCTACTTTGCAGACCAATAAGGCTTGGAATAAACTTGCTAGTCTATGTCTGTGTGAGGGTAGAATAAGACAGTAAGCCCACAAAAAAATCTAGTGCATTAAGAGGAAGGAGTTGGAACACTCCTTTGTTTGGTTAGCAGGCAGAACGAGTTTAGGGTGGGTTTATGAGAATACCTGATGTGTGATACTGACTTTTATTTGTTCTTCAATTCTATTGAGTGTGTGCTCTGAAAGAACACAGGGCTGTCAAGGCAGCCCACAACAGTAAACACGTAACAACTTCACAATAAAGGCTTAAACCCCGTGTCAATAAGAATTATACTTGCAGAAAATCTTGGTAGTGTTAAACTATTATCATGCCTCACAAAATGGTTTCCCAAACATATAAACTTGCAGAAACGCTAGCACAGATCACCACGATCAACTGAAGTCAAGGTGCTTTTTCCATGGTAAAACAGAAATATTCAAAGCTTGCTGACACATATGAGGTGTTTTACCCTGTTAGAAGAGCACAGTGTCAATTTTCCACCATTTAAACCAAAGGTTTTGAAGGACAAAAGCTGTTTTAGAAGACAGAAAGGAGTCACTACGTTTCAGAGCACAAACCTGGCACTGAAAGTTGCTCTTTCACAATCCTTGTTACACTACTGTGCCTTCAGTCCTTAGTATCCCTCTGTTCCTGAGACAGAAGATCACATTCACCTCTAGAGTTTCTGGAGTTACAGACTCGCTATCATGCTCTGAGAGTAAATCCCTGTACTTGATACTCTGTCTTCTCCTCACGGTGTCATGTAAGAATAGGTGATTGAACAGATGACGGGCACTTACCTCTGCTAAAGAGTATTTTTGCTCAGGTATGTGAGAAAAGGTTTGCCAGCATTTCCTGGGGGACCAGAACTCCTGAGGAATTAGGGAAGTCTGAGAATCTGTGTATGGTTGACTTTCTGCCGTTTCTATCCCCTGAATTACCACCCCTTAACAGTGAAAAGGGGTCAGTTTTGCTGAGAATAAATTGCCTATTATGTTTGGGGAAA
>NW_020956036.1:485641-495593 GCF_003031625.1 Empidonax traillii
TATGTGAGAAAAGGTTTGCCAGCATTTCCTGGGGGACCAGAACTCCTGAGGAATTAGGGAAGTCTGAGAATCTGTGTATGGTTGACTTTCTGCCGTTTCTATCCCCTGAATTACCACCCCTTAACAGTGAAAAGGGGTCAGTTTTGCTGAGAATAAATTGCCTATTATGTTTGGGGAAAAAAAAAAAAACAACCCACAGCTGAAAATCAAAGCCAGACTGGAGCAGCAGGAGTTTCTCAGCAGGAGAGGACAGTGGCAGTGGGGGACCACTCAGCCCAGGCCTTCTGCCAGAACTGCACAACAGCTCCGTGAAACAGCCAGGGATTTCTCCAGGCACCCATGCACAGACCTTTACTGGAATGTGATGTGACCCCTGCTTATATTTTAAACCTGCATCTGGATCAAGAAGTCTTAAAGCAGCCAAACCTGCATAGAAACAAGACCTGGGGAGTTCAAAGAAGTGATTTTTCAGCTTTTAAAGAATTCACAACCGTCTGATACTGTCCCCAACAGAAACACAGCAGCAGCAGCACCCTCATCTTGATTACAGGAATTGCTGCTCCAGCAGCTGGCAGCAGAAACAAAATGGCATTGTGTGGTCAGTCAGGAAACAAGGAGAAAGCTTTGAGATCAATTCCAGCTAACCTCCACAGCTCAAGTTTAAAGCACCAAATAACAGTTCCCTGAAGCCTGGGGCCTGCAAGCACTGAATAAAATTTAAAAAATAAAAACAGTTCCCTCGAATCTGTTCAAGCAAGCAGTTTCTTAAAAATATGAGCAATGATTATGTTTCATGGAAAAAAAAGAGGAAAACCACAATATAATAACCCTCACTTGTGGAATAAGGGTGATTTTCACATTGTGAAGCCAAGTGTAGTGTCTCCATAGGTGTACTCTGATGTCAAATACTGTCTTAGGCATATCCTTGTTCTGCTGCCCCAGAAAGAGCCTGAGCAGCTTAGTATTTTTAAGGCAAGTTGCCTTGATTATTTTTTATTCCTAATTATTTTCTAAAAATAATGCTAATAAATGTTAGGTATTCATGAAGTAGGAAAACACACCCTTTTAATCTTTCCTTATTTTTCCTAGTGCTATCATTTTTTAAAATTTGAAAATGACTACAGCAGTGGTTTCAATAAAAATTGTCAAATTAAAACAAATCTCTCAAACTTACACATGTTAAGTCAAAGATATGTACAAACACAATAACCTTGCAATTCTTTGGTTTATTTCAGTAAACTCTGATTAAAAGCTTCTTACATGGTTTAATTGGCTAAAATAATTGTGGAACAGTCCTAGCTCCTATGTGAAGTCAGATATACTGGAAGTAATTTCTATGACAAAAGTGTTAGCTGAAGGAAGAAAGGGAAATTCATCACTGGAAATGTTCTTACTCTAACTTGGAAATACCCTTGGTACATAATCCCATCACCAAATCTCAGTGATTTGATTACTGAACATCAAAGGTTCAACATAAATTACCTTCCTTCTGCATCAGAGTTAGGGTCTTTGCTCTGGGATTAGAGCAAGTTGTTTTTAGGAAAAAAAAACCCACAACCAAATCCAAACAAGCTTTGCAGAAAGTCTGGTATTTCCATTTTTAGTGAGCTTTCTTCAGCCCCGTGAGAATGAGCCCACAGAACCCCAAATGACTGCAAAAAGCATGTAAGGATAATCAATGAAACCCTTCTAACCTGGAAATTACTTTTGATTAGCAAAGGGCACTTAAGGAAACATGATCATCAGCTTTGCCTAGAAATTTTGCTCCAGATTTCAGCAGGAGAGAGGTGAGCAGTGCACCAGCAGCTGAAAGGTAGCAAGGGAATCACAGAATGGTTTGGGTTGGAAGGGACCTTAAGGATCACCCAGTTCCACCCCCCTGCTATGGGCAGGGACACCTTCCACTGCATCAGGCTGCTCAAAATCCCATCCAACCTGCCCTTGAACACTTCCAGGGACAGGGCAGCCACAGGTTCTCTGGGCAACTGTGCCAGTGTCTCATCACCCGCACAGTAAAGAATTTTCTTCCCAGTATCTAATGTAAACCTACCCTCTTTCAGTTCAAAGCCATTCCCCCTTGTCTTGTCACTATATGGCCTTGTAAAGAGTCCCTTTATGCTTTTCCTTTGGAACTCCTTCAGGTACTGGAAGGCTGCTCTAAGATCTCTCTTGCCTGTCCTTCCTAAAGAGCTTGTATCCTTCCAACACTTCTATCATAGGAGTCATCCCACAGCATCTTTGTTATGCCAGTAATATTGTAGCCCTGTCAGTCCTCATAGCAATGCTAATGTCACGTTAATCATTATAGTACTCGTGAAAGAGATGCTTTTAAGGTCGTTCATTCACGACAAGGCAGGGTGGTTTTCTCCCTTTTCATACATCTATTTTAAGAGAAGATTAGAATCTTCTTGAAATAAGACCTGATAAACAGTAAATAAAGCCCTTTATCAGCTCTGGCTACATTCTGTCGTCTTAATCATGCTTCTATTTCCAGTATACATCTGTCAAAGATCAAGTGCTATCCCAGCAGATTAAAAACAGGCTCCCAAAGCCGACACAGAGAGGCTGATCATGCAGGTTTGTCTGTATTTGTGGTCTCCAGCGGCTTTTCATCCTCGGCTTCGAGCGATGGATGAACCATGGTTGCTGCAGGGTGGTGACAGACCAGGCATCAACAGCCATCAACATCCCAGAGTGATATCCCATGGCAAGTGCAACCTGAGCATTTCTCAGGAAAAATGGATGAAGCTTGTGACAAAGTTCCCCTCAGCAAGACATTATCTCAGCAGCCAAGAGCTCTCCCTCTGACAATTCACAGAGTCCACCCTTCCCTTGTTTTCGACAAGCCATCAGCATTCTTCTGGCACTGAATTATATTTGGCAGTGTGGCAGCATCTTAGGGAGTTACAGTGAAGCTCTGAGCACATCTAGTTGGGAAATAAATGGTGTACAAAATGCCATAAAATCTTTTATGAACACACTGCTGGGCCGTACAGGCTCATCTGAGCAGCAGGTGAGAGACGTAAAGAATCTTGGTATTCTGGGCAGAGTCTGACCAACAAAGTTATTCCCTTCAATCTGCAAACCTCTGGTTGTCAGATGAAGTCCAAGCCATGCAGGAACAAGGGAATGGTCTGAGCTTCTTCTAGCTGTCCCTGACTGCACTTCAGGGACACTGTTCACATCCCTGTCTTTCAGGACAAGTGATATAAATTTTAAGTAAAAGAACACAGTGTATGAGCAGAGTAGAGATTGCACATCCCTATAACACACTTCAGTTCCAGGTCAGCTATGTGATGTGTTTTGAGCTCTTCTCCACAGCCCCCACCCCAAAGCCCAGACTGAGATTCTTTCACTGAAGCTTTCATGAATCCCTCCTTATTTCTTTCTTCTATCAGGCTACATGTTGAAGCAGCTTTGCTTACCAGCAGAAAGTAGCATTTCTCAATAATCCATTTTACTTTGGATTTCATTTAGGTAGATCTTCCAACAGCTCCAAAGAGCTCACTCTTACAAGAGACAGTTCTGTCTCCTAAAGTTTGAGTGAGGTCTGCTACATCATCAAGCAAAATTATAGCATGATTTGTAGTTAAGATCTTTAATGGCAACTCTTTCTTAGGCATGGGAGAAATTACAGAATTAGAGAGATATGTGAGCAGTATTTCCTTGTTTGTTATGGTGACAGAAAAACTGCATAGCCTGAGCATTTCTATATCACAGAATATTGTGAATTCCATACAACAAATCAAGACCATCTAATCACCATTGCTACTTAGAACATCTATGGATTTTGGAAGCCTTATGTTCCCCAAAGGATAGATTATCAGTATATTGTGCAAAGAACCAAAGTCCTGTGTGTAAAATATCTGACTCCAGCAAAGTTAGTGAAAGTTTTGGAATGCAGCATTTTTTTTTTGGACAGTCAAAGTTTCACCCTACTTTGTACTTCCATTTGTACAGGCCAGGACATCAGCAGAGCCAGCCTAACTCCATACTCATTTATTGATACAGGGCTGTCCTATGAAAGCATCACACAAATAGGAACATCCTGAAGAACTGGCCAGAAAGAAAAAATGAAGTGCCACAAAGTCCCTTAAAGTAGCACTTACAAAATTTCAGCTGGGTTTCTCTCAAGGTGCAGGATTATGAGCCTGGAGAGCCTGTTTTAATGGCTGACTAGTACAGACCTCCAGAAGTATTAAGTCATGTATCCTCTCAGTTCTTCAGCTTTCCTCACTACAAGCTGTGGAGAATTCCCACCTCACAAGCACACTGAGAAACTGAACAGGTTGTTCAGGTATGTGCTGGTCACAGAATGGGAGGTTTGTGTGCCTGGTGGGTTAGTCCACGTGAGTTGAAGATGGGCAGCGTGACTTCTTCCTCCCCCAGGAGCACCCAGCAGCTGTACTCAGCTTGTGTCAGCCCCAGTTTCACACAGGTCAAGTTTTTCTTTATTGCAGCTTGCAGAGAGTTAATGGTTAAGCCGAGAAAGAATAACGCTATTAGGAGTACATTACTTCTTTTAACACAGTCTTTTAGGAGGCTGAGTACACATATTTGAAAGAATATTTTTCAGATCATTAAGTGCAATGCCTTCCCAAAGAAAAAATTCTTGTTCACTTCTAGAAATAGCTGATATCTGAGGCAATGAGAGCAGGTTGCCTTGGATCAAATTAAAGCTAAAACCAGTCCAGCTAGACTAGTGAAAAGGCTATATATTCACCCCCATTCTGAATTAAAGTAGATTTTTTTTTTTTTAGCAACTTAATAGGTTGAAAAGTCCTTGCTCCTTAACAAGGAAGTATCAAAAAATCAGAAATGCTAAATGCAAAACATTTCCTTGAATTTCTAAAGGTTTCCTGTACAATGCCTTAGTTGTAAAACGGTATATAAAATCATATGAGCTTGTGCCAGACTGTTTGGGATTCTGAGCCTTTTTTTTTACATTATGTTATTGGGGGAAAATCCAGTGTAAGGAGGGTTAACATAGTAATTAAATATTCTTTTAGGTGTTGTTTTACAGGCTTCCTCCTCTCTGCAGTTTTATGAGCAACTCCTGGAAAAGCTGGATTGTGACTTTGTTATTTTCCAGCCCCTGAGTGTTTTCCCTTTCCCCCAGGACCATTTTATTTGCAGTGAGAATCCACGGGAGAAAGCCCTCAGTAAAGCTAACGCTAAAAACACGCAGCCTTGGCTCCTGCCAGGCCTTCCTCAGGCATCTCCTTCCTGCTGAGCTCAGGAGCAAAGCTGCAGGCATGGTCAGCGTGAAGATTAATGTTCCTATACACTTTTTTTAAAAAAAGGAACAAGGAAAGGTATTGGCACACATTTTGGTTTAACGATTAGGAAAAACCAAATAAAGGCTTATTTCACCACACACTTAAAATAACAAATTTAGTGTTAAGAAAACTTGATACAGTTTCAACTGAGAAGGCATATCCATTGCTATGGCTGCGTTTTATGCATGCATATGCAGAGACAGATCTAATCAGTGGCTGAAGCCATGCTGTGTCTACATTTATTAGATTTCAGGGATGTAGCAAAGATTTGTTTTTCTGGGGAGCTATTTATAACGTCTTATAATGAAGGTAAGAGGTTCCTTTCTATGTGCTCCTACAAATACTGCTTTAGAAGGATTAAATCCACAGAATTATAACTCAAACACTGAGCTCTGCTGCGAGTTTGACGGCAAGCTTGGCTCCGAATGTGGTGGTTTTGTATCTCAGTGGGATACAGCCCACATTTGTAACTCTGGCTGACTTTAGGATTTCACAGCGCTGGCTCTGTGCTGCCATTAAGCAGAAGCTGTGGGTTTCTAGCTGTCTGACGGCCACTTGAAAGTCAATTTGTAGTTGTTTATTTCACTAGAGTTGCTCCTCACAGGATTAGCCAAAGGGACAGCAGCAAACGTGTAGCACAGCATTTCCAGTGGCCCATGAAAGGGAGGCGATGGGGCGCTTTACAGGCTGCTACCAGCAATCCTGCATTTCCACTTGACAGGACTCAGACACATGGGGAGGAATTCATTTGGATCTGGGGCAAAAATCACTGAGAGCTGGACTGGCTTAGGATTCCCTGGAAGAACATGAAAATAATTTATCCCCAAGATTCAGTCTGTATTCCCCAAATACTTACTGTATTTCAACACCTACAAATTATTCTCCTTACTGTTGCCTAGCCACTCTCATTTTACATTTACTACACTTTATCTTTTAGGGATGAATTAAAATCAGCAGCTCTGTCTCTTTCCCTGCCTATAAAACAAAACCACAAACAAAGAAGATATAAGCAGTTATAACTGAGTTTTACCTGTCATGTCCTTTTCATCCTCCAACAAGACGCTGCTGTTGCCAAGTCTGGGGTGACACTATACTCAGTTCATTTTGTCATAAGAATTCATACTTATAAAATTTACCATAAAATCCATTTTGCTTCTTGCCAAAGGAATACACTCTATGATATAAGCAGGCTTTTATTTTAAGCTATATTTCTTGTTTACATGGCACAAAGTAAACTTAAAATGGTATAGTACAAACAGATGTGACGATTCTACTAGGCTTGTGGAGAGGCTGAAAAATACATATGGTAAGAAGCAAAGACTGGCCAAGCCACTTTATGAAGTCAAACTGATGATTATGAAGGAGTATTCTCACTTGAAATTACCATTCAGTCTCTTTCCAGGCCACATTTGACTATTTGGTGTTTGATTTTTACACAACACCAAGCGTGTTTTCTGTATTTTGTGCCTTTGAATGTCGCTTACACAAACCATGTGGGACACCACGTAACACCAACCCAACAGAGGAGGAGATAATTCTGCATCTCAAGATAAGAATGTATCAAATCAGTGTTAAATACCTGCATACCCTGAACCCATCAATCTACAGGTGCTACCAACTGGAACTCCATGCAATTGGAGAGACCTGGAGCACCTGCTGAGCTCTAGGGTTGGACGTCCACCCCATTTGCACCCCATGTTCACCATGTGAATTAAGATTTCAGTGTGGATCCCTGAGAAGAGTCTAATGTGTTCAAGAGGGCAAAAAGAACAACTCCTCTGTGCTCCCTGCCCACAGCCCCCATTTTGCTTGAGCAAAACTGCAGAGCACAGTACCACCATACCACGTATCGACATAGTTCTAACGCGCCTCTAGTTAAAAACATATTAATACACCAGAGTCACAGAATCTCCTCCTACTATCACCTCCCACAAAAAAAGGTTGATCAAAACAAAATAAGAAAAGGTCATAATTGTGGAGAGGCAGAAGTAGATTTTTGCAGACAATAAGGATATGCCAAGTGGTTTAAGATGAAATATAAGTACATTTAATGTAGCACTGTGCTACACATAATGAAAGATCAGGCAAATCAGCCATTAACTAGCTATATTCCATCATTCCTGCAGACAGCATCTACAGTCAGTCAGAACCTGGAGTAACAGCTCAATAGTTTATCAAACTAAACATCACAGACGTCACACTCAACTTCTGCCCTCTTTGCTGAATACTTCAACTCAGAATGCAGATGTTACCACAGCAAACCTCACCACCTCCTTTCCAGTAACTGAAAGTTTGGCAGCAAATAAAACAGTACTATTCATTCCTGAGTTGAAGAGTCATACCAAGGTTAAGGGATACAGTCATAATGTTGCCAAAGCCTGATTTTGGGATTATTCAAAGGCAAACTTTTATCTCTAGAAATACATCTGTCCTGCAAGATCGACTGACTGCATCTAAATTAAACTCCTGCTTTTAATCTGCTTCGAGAAGATCCAGCCTCTAAGATTATTTTGAGTAATTTCTTATCTTGAATATAATGCGTCATTTGCTTTAACAGCTATTCCACTACAGGGTTGGTCTTTCTTCCAGGCACTGGCAATTCCAAGTTTTCTTCAGTATACAATAATGCTTTCAGCTTAATCCAGTATTTCCCCTTTCTTCCAAAGATACACTTGCACTGGGCAGGTGAACTTGAAGCTCAGATTCAATGTCTTGATGGTTGGAAAACAGAAAAATTAGAGAAACTGTCCACAGTGCCAGCTCAATATCCCAGTATATACTTTGAGTAAATGCTTATGTCTCATTAAGGTCTGTTTCTCTCCATAAAGAAGAAAGGCTCAGACCATTTCCTACTTATATCCCTCAGCAGCATTACTGGTTGCTTTTCTTCCGCTTCCAGACAGCGCATCAGGAAGTGCATTTGATAATTGCATCCTACCAGCTTTGCATTTAGGAGGTCTTCCAGGAACCACCCTTTGCATGCACCACGAGAACTAAAGCCACACAACAATTCTTTCACCAGTGGCTGGGAAAAAAGCCACTCACAAAACCCAACCACAAACTTGTGATACTACACACTTATTCAGCACAAAGATGTAGAGTTGGAAATTTATTTTTAGAGAACAGATTTTTTTCCTCCAGCTATGTAGAAGAATACTTAGTTTTTATTCTAGGATAGAATGGAGACTCACAATACACATCTTTTTAAAACTAGCCACGATTATCAGCACCACTTATAGGCACTATTTAAAGAGTTCATTCCCATTTATTAGAACAGCCCAGTGGTTATTTGCATCACAGTAATTTCTTTGTCTCTTCCATGAAGTCACATAATATTTTGATGCATAATTGTTAGAAGTGAAATCTCTGTACTTATGCATTTTAACCTTGTGCACTGTGCTGGTTTTGGCCGGGGTACAGGTAATTTTCTTCACAGTAGCTGGCTGGAGCTGTGTTTTGGACTTGTGCCGAAAACAGTGTCGACAACACAGGGATGTTTTCATTCTTGCTGAACTGTGCTTGCACAGAGCCAAGGCCTTTTCTGCCCCCCACCCCAAAAGCGAGTAGACTGAGGGTTGACAAAAAGTTGTGAGGGGGCACTGCCATGAAAGCTGACCCTAAAGACCAAAGGGATATTCCACAGCACCTCACATCATGCTCAGCATACAGAGCTGGGAAAAGAAGGAAGGAGGGGGACATTCAAAGGGATGGGGTCCGTATTACATGTGATGAGACCCTGCTCTCGTGGGGATGGCTGAACTCCTGCCTGTCCACGGGAAGCAATGAATTAATTCCTTGTTTTGCATTCCCTATTAAACTGTCTTTACCTCAACCCATGAGTTTTATTCTTCTCATTCTCTCCTCTATCCCTCTGGGGAGGAGGGAGCAAGCAGTTCCATTACTCTTGGCTGCTGGTTGGGGCTAAACCATGACATGTAGAAGGGACATCCCACAGGCAGTAAGGGGCTGGGCTGGGCTTCATGTGATTAAAGCTGGTCAATAGTCTGGACCCCAGATCCCATTTGTCCTGGTTTTGGCTGAGATAGAGTTCATTATCTTCTTAGTAGCTGGTACAGCGCTGTGTTTCGGATTTAATGTGAGAATTATGATGATAACATGCTAGTGTTTGCCCTAAGTCAAGGACTTTGCAGATTCCCATGCTTGGCCAGGGAGCAGGTGCACAAACAGCTGGGAGGGAGCACAGCTGGGACACCTGACCTGAGCTGGCTAAAGGGATATTCCACACTGTAAACCACCACGCCCTGTGTATAAACTGGGGCAGTTGTCTGGCAGGAGCCAAGCATTGCTGGGGAACAGGCAGGGCGTTGGTCAGAGGGTGGTGAGAAACTGTGTGGTGCATGTCATAGTTCTGATTTTAGAAAGGAATTTTGTCTTTCCCTTCCCCTTCCCCCCCCCCCGCATGAATGCTGTTAAATGGCCATCAAGTAAACAAAAGAGTCGGCCTGGGTCCTAACGACCGAGAATTAGTCTCCTGGCAACGAAGGGGGAGGAGTTAGGAAAAAGGCCAGAGTGTGTGTGTGGAAAGAGGTGGGGTCTGGGGGGTGGGAGCTCAGCTCGGGAGCAGGAGGGGAGGCTGCAGCAGAGAGGAGAGACTGCCTGGTTTCTCCTTTGTTTTTTTTTCCCTGTGGGAGCTCTCTGCACAGTTGCCGGCT
>NW_020956037.1:0-2648 GCF_003031625.1 Empidonax traillii
CTTCCAGCACAGGCACTGATTCACTGCTTTTCTGCATGAGTGGGAAACAATATTATAATGGGATTGTCTTGGTTTTATTTTGCTTTCCCCGGTGTAAATTGTGGCCTTCAAAGTCAGCTTGTAAAGTGGAATTTTTCTTTTTTTTCTCCCCATCCTTCAGTTATCAACTATGAGACTATGAAAGACAAGATTTTCCTCATCCTTTTCCTGAAGGAACAAACCTGCCTTGTTCTGTAAGGAGAGCTGTGGGATACTGCAGCCTGTCTCTGTCACCCCTCTCACCACGGGTAGCACATATAGTGTCAGTCTGGCTTGTGGTCTGTCCCAGTTCTGTGTTGAAATATAGATAAATTAGGGATGAATAAATTCAGATTAGTAGGGCTGATAAACTGGACAAATAACAAAGGCAACTAATAAATTCTGCTGATAGCAATGTCACATTAAGAAAGAGAAACAAAGTTTAGTGACAGCTAATACACTACTTACAGGAGAAAAACAAACAGATCAAGATTGACTTTTTTCTTTTTTCTCTTATCTCCAATTTCATTATCTCCTTTTATCAAGCAGCAAAGCAGAAAAAGCAGAACACATTTAGCAAGTTTAAAGTTATGTTTTGAACAAAATGGATTTTCTCTCTGCCACATCCATGCAGACAGCACCTTTGAAGGAGCAATTTTATTTACAAGGGGAAGGGAAGAAGATGGAGGAGGCAGTCAAAAGATGAAATGTGCCCACCAGTTGTAGCTGATGCACCTCTACATGGTACATGTCCTCATGTAGAGATGGGAGCTGCTGTAGCCAATGCTGTGCCTGCACCCACAACCCAACAGTACCCACAAGCCAGCCCTGCCAGTGTTGCCACTAACAAGGGACACAGAGGGTCATGTGCCCCTGCTCAAAATCATGGATGTTCTATAGGACATTGTTACTGTGATAGGTTATATTTTAACCTTGATCTTCAGTCTTAGCAGTTTTCCATAGCCTTTCAGCAAACAGATTCCAGGAAGAAGATCTGGGCCACACCTGCACATACTCCTTTCAAAGGTGATAAGCTTATCTAAACTTTAAAAACCACATATCTTCTTCCCCTTGCTAAAAGGTGCAGAAGAAAAAAGGTAGGAGCTCATGTCTAAACCTCCTCTGTATTCCCTCTCAGGGAAAGCATGGCTTTATCTCCAAAAATCCCACTCCTCCCCAGGCAGACAGGGCAGCCTCTTTGCCCCTCAATATCCAATCTGGAGGACTCACACCAAGGACGACGTCCCAGGTCCTGTGAGGAGGGTATCTGGCATTGCCAAACCAACCAATCCTCCAGCTGGCATACCTTAAACGGCCAAAGGAAAGATGTAAAAGGGGACAAGTGCAGCATACAGCCTCCTGCTCTGGTTGGTTAAGAAGAAAATTAAATCTATTCCAGCCAAAAAGAGGATGGAAGCTCCATGGCTTCTTGAGTCACAGAAGTGTGCTTGACAGTGCTGGAGGAATTAAGAGTTACTGTATTAGAGTTTTTAATCACCTTTTGAACACATATTGACTATCAGCAGTCATAGCACTCCTTGGCAAAGATTTTTAATGATTAACAATGCATGTTGTTGGACGAGAAGTATCTGATTTGCTTAGCTTATAACCCGTATGACCATCCTTCCCTTAACTACCTCTGTTCCAGGCTGAAGGATCCTAGATCACCTGGTTCCTTCTCAGATGCAAGCTGCGTTACACCTTTACCTTTGTTGCCTTTTCCCTTTCTGGATGCATTGTATTCTTTTTAGGCTTGACAAAGAGACTTGCAAGCAATTTTTGAGCCACTGATAAACCCCTGAATATTTACAATGTCATTATAATATATTCTGGTTTGCTCTTTTTCACCTTCTTAGCAATTCCAAAAATTAACCATAATAAAATAAAGCATACCCACACACTACACAGGAAAAAAAAAACTAGATAGATCATCAGTTTGTCTTGACAGGATGTTTGTGTTATGATCCAACAGATCAAAATGTTGCTTCATATCATGTATCATCTGGCTTTGGAAAAAAAAAAAGAAGCAAAATAGAAACAAAACAAAACCCCAGGCAACCAACACCTGCCAGCAAACCAAAACTAATATACTTTAATCTTTTCTCCTACGTGATTCTCCAATATTGAATTAACTTTTGTTTCAGGAGCTTCAGATTTGTTATGAAATAGAGTCATAGAATCATAGAATCATAGAATCATAGAATCATAGAATAGATTGGGTTGGAAAAGACCTCCAAGATCATCAAGTCCAATCCCTGATCCAACTCCAATTACTATATCATGGCACTAAGGGCCACATCCAATCTCTGCTTAAAAACCTCCAGGGATGGTGAATCCACCACCTCTCTGGGTAGGCTGTTCCAATACCTGATTACCCTCTCTGTAAAGAATTTCTTCCTAACATCTAACCTAAACCTCCCCTGGCAGAGCTTGAGCCCATATCCCCTTGTCCTATTGTTGGTTGCCTGGGAGAAGAGACCAACCCCCACCTGGCTATAACCTCCCTTCAGGTAGTTGAAGAGAGTGATGAGGTCACCTCTAAGCCTTCTCTTCTCCAGACTAAACAACCCCAGCTCCCTCAGCCTCTCCTCATAGGACTTGTGCTCAAGTCCCTTCACCAGCCTCGTTGC
>NW_020956037.1:3417-9412 GCF_003031625.1 Empidonax traillii
CGATCAGCACCCCCAGGTCCCTTTCTGCCTGGCTGCTCTCCAGCCACTCTGTGCCCAGCCTGTAGCGCTGCAGGGGGTTGTTGTGGCCAAAGTGCAGGACCCGGCACTTGGCCTTGTTGAACTTCATCCCATTGGAGTCAGCTCATCTCTCCAGTCTATCCAGATCCCTCTGCAGAGCCCTCCTGCCTTCCGGCAGGTCGACACTCCCTTCCAGCTTGGTGTCATCTGCAAATTTGCTGATGATGGACTCAATCTCCTCATCTAAATCATTGATAGAGATGTCAAAAAGGACTGGGCCCAGCACTGATCCCTGGGGAACACCACTGGTGACCAGTTACCATCTGGATGCAGCCCCGTTCACCAGCACTCTCTGGGCCCGACCCTCCAGCCAGTTCCTGACCCAGCACAGAGTGCCCCTGTCCAAACCATGGGCTGCCAGCTTTTCCAGGAGTATATTATGGGAGACACTGTCAAAGGCTTTGCTGAAGTCCAGATAGACCACATCCACAGCCTTTCCCTCATCCACCAGGTGGGTCACCTGATCATAAAAGGAGATCAGGTTGGTCAAACAGGATCTGCCCCTCCTAAACCCGTGCTGGCTGGGTCTGATCCCTTGTCCATCCTGTAACTGCTGTGTGATTGCACACAGGATGATCTGCTCCATAACTCTGCCAGGCACCGAGGTCAGGCTGATAGGCCTGTAGTTACTAGGGTCAGCTTTGCATCCTTTTTTATGGATTGGGGTGATATTTGCCAACTTCCAATCATATGGGACCTCCCCAGTGAGCCAGGACTGTTGGAAGATGATGGAGAGCGGGTTGGCAAGCTCTTCTGCCAGCTCCCTCATTACCCTAGGATGGATCCCATCTGATCCCACAGACTTGTGAGGATCCAGATGATTCAGTAAGCCACCAACTATTTCCTCCCGGAATACAAGGGGGCTATTTGGTTTCCTAATAGTTCCTGCTTGCACAATTATACCAGCTTTTTAAGTCAAGAAAAATATATCTTCATCCTGATGTGATGTTCAGGTGGCATCTACCTCTTCCTCCTTCTGTGGATGACACTGGACTTTATTAAGCATGAAAATACCAATCCACTCATTAGCTGAAGTTCTCTTAATATGTGTGAGACTGATTTAATTGAGTTAAATAAATGTATCCAACTTTATTAAAAGTCAGATCTTATGAATGGTATATTAGTATTTTGATAATTTCATTTTCAGAGTAGTAGTGTGTTTTCAAGAACTTCCAGCCTGATTTAGGTAAATGAAGTTGGACTAATCCTGCTGTGTGTGTCTGTGGACCTATGTCTCTCAGTCACCTCTTTTTTCCTCTTAATCCTGCTAGCCAGATTTAGCTAGAGTTTGAGTGAGGGTAAAAGACTGGTAAATATTCAGTGTTCACAAAAATTGAAGAAATAGCCATCAAGGGATAGTTCAGATTCTGTGCTGGGCCAATTCATTCAACCTTCATAGCCATGAAAGGATCCCCAAAGTGAAGGATGTAGAGTTCATTTGTTACGGTGCTCATTCGTTCTACTTCAGCAATAAAACACCAAATTCAGCTTTGTATAGCCAGTTTGGAACAAAAGAGTCACATGATAATCTGGAAGGATATAATTTTTGCCTACAACTGTATCTAACAGATCAAACCGAATTAGTATCACATGCTTCATGCTCTGAGCTCCTATTTTGAGTGAGGCAAAGACAATACTCGTGACACCAGGTCAATCTTTGGCTTCAAGCAGATAATGAGTTGAAAATTCAACCCACTTTATGTGCTCTTTTTTTTTTTTTAGACATAGTCATAAATGGTTAATTCAAGCAATCAGGAGGACATTTTTGGTGTTGGTTATCAGCCTTGCAAGTGCTCAGAAGAAGAACTATAAAAATGACAGAACTTTGAAATTAGCAGGTATATATGGTCAGAAGACAGGTCTGAAGACAAATAGGTACCTGAGAGCCATGTTCTTTTTCATCACTATAATGCTTTCCTCGTCTTTCTATTTTCTACATTTTAACTTGTTTTCTATTTGCAGTTTGATAAAACTAATGCTTCTCCCTTACTAATTTTGAACTGACTTTATGTACTGATCTAGAGCTTTTGCAGTGAGAGTGAGAGTACAAGGGAGTTCCTGTAAGTCCAGTTCCTGTAAGTCCAGGGACAAGTAGAATGAAATAGCCACCGTTATGTGACACAAACCATCCTTTGGTGGTGTCTGTCTTTCTCCATGGGATATGGAGGGGTTCTGGTTCTCTAACAAAGGCACCTTACCTAAGTGGGATGAATCTGGCTGTAGGTGTTTGCATGTTACTCTACAGAAGACAGCTGCTATCTTGGTAGAAGGTTGTTGTACAAATATGTCTATTTTTTTGATTTGAGGAGCTGTCATAGCTATTATGATGATGTGCAGCTGCAAAAGTACTCTGAAATAAAGGGAACAAAAAAGTATGGTCAAGTGATCACAGCAGGAACACAGGCACATAGATGAGGAACACATTCATTGCTGTTTCTCTCCATCACCAGGGAAATAAAAAAAGTACTAAAGCCCTTATGTGAGATCAAACAAACCAAATAATATTAAAAAGACCCAAAAGTAGTGATCTTCTAGACATCAAAAGGACTGGTTCTCCAGTTCCCTCACCTTCTGCAGTGACCTATGCTCAGGGAGGGTGAGTGAAGAGTGGGTGGAAATGCATCTGATCTCGTGGAGCAGCCCTGCACATGGCTGTATTGTGTCTCACAAAGTACACAGCACTGAAGAATTCAGCTCTGTTCTTGTAACCTGAAAGCTGTTACCTGCCTCCTCTAATGACTTGTCCTCAGTGGGCCTTCATCCTGTGAACTGATACGTGGAAAGAGCTGCACTAACAAAATCTTTGGTACCCCAGGATCAGACAATCAACCTAGGATCTCACAGGCTGGATGAAAATGTTTTGTATGATATGGGGTCACCATGTCATAAAAGACATTTCTCCTCAGAGCCTCACAGCAGAGATGCAGTAATTGTAAATATATATTTAAAAGAATAGAGATCAGAATTGTAAAATACATCTCTTCATGCACTGTAGAATAAACCTCCATTCAAGCTAAACAGTGGCATTGCCTTAGAAGTAGTTCAGTATTTGAAATTATACACATATATGATTCCAGAAAAGAAGGACAATTTGAATGTCTTTCAAGAATGCCTAGCAGATTTTTTTGAGGTTTATTGAGACTACCGAATCAAATTGTATCTGAAGAGAATAATAAAATCTCAGTAACTACAAAGCCAAATTACAGAAACTAAGTCACTCAGAGGATGTTTGCTCTCTGATGTCTAGTGGACCTGTGAGCATTTGGGATAGGTCCACGACGCAATCCAAAGGGAAAGCCAGGCCCCCAAGTCAAGCAGCAGAGAGATGGCAGGATGATATCCTACATGTCTGTGCTGGGAGCTCAGTAAGGACATATGAGTTTGGGTCCTGAGGCAGTATATCTGCAGTCCTGCAGCAGTGCTTAAGCACAAGCTCCACTTGTATATCATTATTATACATAGACAGCTCCGTTATCTGAATCTCTTGAGATACCAGATCACTAAAAGCCAGATCCACAAAAACAAAGATCTTCAGTGCAGGGTTGCCTGAGGGGCCTGACCCATTACGTCCAGTGACTCTTATTGCAGTTCCCCACCAGGCAACTGGTCTATTTGGAGAACTGGTAAAAGAAACAATACTCAAACTATTGCCAACACAAGCGCTTTGCTTAAACAGTCCTCAGCTGTCACAACAGCCTGCACGAAAGCATAAGTTTCTCTATGCCAGTGTTGCCCTGTGGGGAGCAACTTCCAAATGTTAGGATGGGTATCCTTTCTTTTGAAACCTAAGTGTTTTACAAAAGCTCCAGAAGCTGGAGTAGAATGGGCGAAAGAAAGAGGAATTTACCAGTCACTTGTAACACTAGACAACAGATTAATCAATATTTAACACTACAATGCTTGAATACTCACCACAGTGTGTGCAAGTGTCTTTCTACGAAAGGGTTTTCTTGACATTTTCTGGCTCTGGGATTTGTGTGGCTGCTAAACAGCCCTATTGCTTCACCTGGCTTTGGCATGATTGCAATTATTATATAATGAGTACATTATTGTACATGCTCTCTTTAAAAGTTTTTGCTGTCAAAGATAAATCTGCTAGCGCTTGAGAGCATGCTTTTGTGAGGTGACTGACTGACACCTAGTGTTTAAAATCCACTCACAATCTTTTTTTTTTAAAAAAAAAGTACATAAAAAACAACTAAGAAAGGGTCATTTCTGGCAAGAAGAACTCCCAGATGTTTCAAAGTACCACCTCATCAGTAGCGCTCCAAGTCCAGGGCTGAGGTGCCACAGGAAAGCAGCATTTAAAGAGATCACAGGATATACTGGCTTACTAAGTCAGTAATTGTGGTGGTCTGATAATCACTGTGTTTCTACTAACACAGTCATCTGAAGTGTACTGCCTCGACCCCAAATCTTCCTGTGCCAGTACAACTGACACATTCTACAGCTAGGAAGGAAGCAACATATCTCTCACCAGTGGAGTGGCCCTGGCAACTCTGTGCTCTCACAAAGCCCAGCAGTGCCCCACTTTCCACTGCTGGAAAGTGGTTTCCTTGACAATTTTAGCAGAAATCCCTGAGATAGGAATATGGCAATAGATGAACAAGATAAATTCCCCAAACAGGCTGTCTTAGTTTCAAATTACCAAGACTAACCTTCTCACCACGCTCAGCCTTTCCCTATAACATACACCATCTTCAATCTTCAGGAACCCAAAATATATGCTACATATGAGATTGGTATTCTGTTATTTTATTCTTTATTGGCTTTCATGAAGAAATAAATTGAAAGATGTAAGGATGTAAATAATTTACAGTTTTGATATAACCCTGAATACCTCATACTTTACAGACTTCAGGCAAGTAGGGTAGGTTTACAATGAATCAAAGCTGACTATATTCACAATATAATGAATATATGTTACTGTAAATTCTCCCCAGCCTGCAAAAAGTGGGCACAATTTTGCTTCTGTCCATCCCCTTCTATTATTGCCAGATGTAAGAACAGTCCGTGGTATATGTATCACTATTTCTTTTTATTAAATGTCCAAAAGGGATCAGAGATAAAGCTTTCTCATCCTGTGTGTTCTAAATAAAGCATTTTGTGCTATAAAAAACACCCTGTGAATCAAGATGCTACTAAAATTATGTAAGTGGATAAAATCCCTTGCCAAACTATCACTGAAAATCTAGGCAAATAAAGTTTACTTAGATGATAAAGTTCATCAGTGAAGATGAACTGGATAACCTTATGAAGCCACACAGTTCTGATTTTTTAGGTTTAGGTGTTAGCTGAGCAGTACATCTTGCTGTTCTCCTGAAGACAGAGGTCACACACTTGGTTTCAATATTAGCTCATTAATCCCTCAGTTGGGAAAAACATACAAGGCCTCAACAATTCTTCCAACTGCTCTAAAAATTTGTCTGACTTAGACCAGTGGTCTATTTTCTCTCAAACAGTGCCAATAGCAGAAGCCCAGAGAGAAAACAACAAGAGGGCAAAAGTATTCTCCTTGTGTCTTGCAATTAATGAGCAGATAACCACATGAGTCAGAAGAGTTGACTTTGTATCTAAAAAGTCTTTGTAAATATATTTTCATGGTGTTGTCCAGTTTTGTTTTGAGCTCATGTCCATTTTCAATATCCTGTAGGAAGCAGCTCTATAGTTAAAAAAAGGGAAAAATTTTCCCCCATAGTAGCCACTGTACAAAATCAAGAATGAAACGAGTATCTGTTAGCTGCTTCAGTCTAGAATATTTACAAATCACTCCATTTCTCATTTTCTCTGTTGGTTAAAAAACTAAATGGCAGTCAGAATCCAAAACAAGCTTTAAAATACAATTATTTTTCATCTCTATGAATGCAAAATGACAGCTTGCTGGATCCAAACTAATTTTGTGACATAATGAAAATGT
>NW_020956037.1:9605-82260 GCF_003031625.1 Empidonax traillii
AGCTGCTTCAGTCTAGAATATTTACAAATCACTCCATTTCTCATTTTCTCTGTTGGTTAAAAAACTAAATGGCAGTCAGAATCCAAAACAAGCTTTAAAATACAATTATTTTTCATCTCTATGAATGCAAAATGACAGCTTGCTGGATCCAAACTAATTTTGTGACATAATGAAAATGTAATAATATTGTTGCTTGATCTAGAATACTAACTGGTTTAATTCTTTACCTCCAGTGCCATGTCTTCTTTCCTTCCTAATGGCTTGCTTTGCCTATCTATTGTACTAGTATTTTTTAAGGCTTACATGTTTTGAAATCACTGCAGCTAGATACATATGACTGTGGTTTCTTTAGAAGCTTTTACAAAATTAGAGGATATTAAGAGGAAAGCTGAGCAAAACTATGGTAGTTTCAACTCAAAGGTGTCAATTGCTTTGCTGTTTCTGTGTCACTCAAATTTTTTTCCTGATCTAAAGACCAAATCCATATTCTCTAACTATTTGTCCAAAGCGTAGGGGTTTGATCTCCTGCCAGGTTTCAGGAGAATCAGAACATGGTGACAGGCTTTATATGTAATTAGCATTCAAAACTGGGACCTGGAATTTTTTCTGAGATTACCAAAAATATGCTGATGTGTATATTCTGATGAGGTGCAGTAATATAACTCTAAACCCAACTCTGTGCTGCATCAGTCACCAAAGCATTTTTATCTTTCAATGTCATCTTTATCTTTAAAGTTACTTTGTAAGAGCCATCTGGTTCCTTTAGATATAAGTAGACTGAGTTGTACCAGTCAGTTAGCACTGGCTAATCAAACGACAGCAGATAACACATATATCTGCAACAGAGACATCCAGAAAGTATGTTACAAACGCAATGTGCACCATATGCTTGGCCCTGGGGAATATTGATGCCTATTTCCATGCAGACAGCATTTCCCTGACCATGGTCCTTCTACATGCATGCATACACACACACACACACACACCACTCCCATGCTTTCTTTATCTGTTTGATACACTTTGGTGAAATTTCTGATGCTATATACTTATGTGTAAGTTAGATGCTTGCCTCTGTACTTGATAGTGAGAAGAAAAATATTGTGAACTCAGACTTCAGCCTAGACACTGTGCCCCAAGTTTCTCTGCCCTTGTTCTTGATGAAGGCTATTCCTCATCAAAACTGCTGTTGCTGGCTTAATAATGTTGGTCTGAGACATGATGAGATATGAATTGTGACTGCTTTAACTGTTCTGGGGAGACTCGCAAATCAAATGCTTCACCAGCCAAGCTGCTCTTAAGCCAAAGTATCCCTTTTCAACTGGGCAGGTAGAGCCAGAATAACCAGGTCAAGAAAATGTGGGCATCCGAGTCTGAATCTGACCATCTAGCGCCTAATGAGAAAGAAATTATCATCCTGTCTCGGACATCTATTCTAGGTTGAGATTGCTGGACATCTCTCAATACTCAGGGCCCTGGGCAGCTGGGATTAGCCACCCGAACCTGAGGAAGCTAAAACTAGGACAGATGTATTTTCTCCCTAATAAAGACCAGGCCTTCAAGTTAGAGAGGGAGGCGTACTTCTTTGATTATGTCAGTCCAGTTAGAGCGGCAGACTTGCCCCGAGTTAAGCGAGTTTGAAAACTTGAGCGATATTTCTCGTTGAAAGTAAGTTGTTTGTGCGGTAGGTGGCAGCATTGGCAACCGATCAGCCTTCGGAAAGAGCCCCCAGTCTGAAGGTTGCTTTTCAGATTCCCGTCATCCTCTTGCAGTTATTCCCCTTTAAAAGCAAAGAGAAGGGGCTAATATTCCTTCAGAAGCTTCATCAAGATCTGTCTGATATCTTACATAGTCAGTGATGTTCAGGAAGAAACACAAACACTAAATAAGGTTCCTAGCCCTCAGTCTCTGTGACTTAATAGAAGTAGGGACCTGAACTTGAAAGCATTAAACCTATAGTTTTGATATATCACAAGCTTTTACAACCTGAACAAAGAAAAAGATTTGGACTCCAGAGTCCTCTGGAAATGCTAAAAGGGGAGAGGATGAGCAATCTCTATGTGACTCTCTTCCAGAGGTAGCTGTTCTACTACAATACCAGAAGGTGAAATCTTATATGCAGGAGCATCACTCACAGGTAAGGTAGAGGCAAACATTTCATTCACAGGGGCAAGCAAGCTGAGCTGAGTAAGATTTTCAGAGAATCAGAGAGTCATTTGATTGGAAGGGACCTTTAAAGACCATCTAGTTCCAATCCCCATGGACAGGGACATACTTTCCACTAGACCAGGCTGTTCAAAGCCCCATCCAACCTGGCCTTGAACACCTCCAGGAATGGAGCAACCACATCCTCTCTGGGCAAGTAGTTCCAGTGGTTCACCACCCTCACATTAAAGAATTGCTTCCTAATATCTAATCTAAATCTACCCTCTTTCAGTTTAAAGTGATTCCCCCTAGTCCTATCACTGCCTGCTCTAGGAAAAAGTCCCTCCTCAGCTCTCCTGTGAGTCCCCTTTTGGTACTGGAAGGTACTGTAAGGTCTCCCTTGAAGCTTTCTCTTCTCCAGGCTGAACAACTCAAACTCTCAGCCTGACTTCATAGGAGAGGTGCTTCAGAGCTCCGATCATTCTTGTGGCCCTCCTCTGGGCCCAATCCAACAGGTCCACGCCTTTCCTGTGCTGGGGACTCCAGAGGTGTCCACAGCACTCCAAGTGGGGTCACAGCAGAGCAGAGTAGAGGGGCAGAATCACCTCCCTCGAGCTTCTGTCCACGTTGCTTTTGATGCAGCCCAGAATACAATCGGCTTTCTGGGCTGCAAGTGCACATTGCCAGGTCATGTCCAGCCTCTCACCCACCAGCACTCCCAAGTGCTTCTCAGCAGGGCTTCTCTTGAGCTGTTCATCCCCCAGCCTGTGTTGATACCAGGAGTTGTCCTGACCCAGGTGCAGCACCTTGTGCTTGACCTTTTTGAACCTCATGAGATTCCCATGGGCCAGTTCCTAAAGCTTGTTCAGGTCCTTCCCGATGACATCCTGTCTCTCAGGCATGTCAGCTGTACCACTTAGCTTGGTGGCAAACTATCTGAGTATTTTGTATATACTACAATGTTTAATGCCATACTGAGTGTAGTATAGCTTTGCTTTCAGGTTATATTTCTTTATGTATACATTGCACATAAACACACTATTGGTGAACAGGTCTTGGATAGGTTTAGAATAATATTTTATTTTAAAGAAAAATTACATCATTTTATAAATACATCGGTCAAGTGTTTCTTGGAAGGGCCCAAATACTGAGTTTTGCATTATCAAATTTGCACTTTAGAATTAATTTTCAATACAACTCACAGTATAGTATTGTTTTATGTGATGTGTCTCCGCAGGTTGTCATGTCCATGTGGGCAAACTTTGTGTATTGACTGAAACTGAGTCCCGTTGTAAGAAAAGTAATTTTAATCAGAAAATTTTGCTCTGAAAATTCTTCTGTTTCTAGGTAAAATAATAAAATTATTTTAGTGTGTATGTTCTCTGTCTTCTTTTAAATTCTGGCACTGGTTTTGGGCTTCAAGCTCTGCAAGCGAAAACTATACAAAATATATGTATATAAAATGTATTTTAAGGAACAACATAATATTCCCTGAGACCTGATTTCACTCTATAAAATCTGGGTTCCAGATGTGAGTGGACAATATGGTGTACTCCCCTGCTCCACTTAGGTCACTTATGCTCTGATTGTTTCATTTTATTAATTCTGTATCCTCACCAAGAAAGGAATCTTTAAGTTCATGATGCTTTCTAAATACCTCCTGCAATGATTTTTATCTGAAAGTAATAACTCTTTCCCCTATTCCTGAGGAAACATGTCTGAACCGTGTCCAATGGGATAGATTTCATTGTCTACCCACAGAGATGGAGTCTGACCATCTAAGAGAAAAATTAATATGTTGACTGAGGGTTTTCCCATCTGTACTCAAGACGGAGAAGGAGAAATTACAGGTGTTATCTTTCTAAAATTTGATTCAGCACCTGATAACTACCTTGATGATTTGTGTGGGCATCAGATTGATAGGTAAGGAGGGAAGAGCACTGATGTTCATAGGTAAGAACACCCTTCCTTACCTTCTGTAAAAGTGCAGTGCTAGAGGAAATGCAACACCACCTACTAAAGCTGATTGGGTTTTGCTGAGGTCACGAACACGATCTTATAACAAAGTCACTGTTATTTCTTTTGCTGTTCAAAAATTTCTAGCTTACGCTTTTCAGATATCACCAATCGTTCTTAGTAATAAGGGAGAAATACTGCAGTCATCTCCACTGTGGTGAGAGAGAATTTTTACCAAAAAAAAAAAACACATTCAGTATAATCAAGACTCAGCACAGAAGTGTATCTTATAAACTGAATGTTTCAAAAGCACAAACAAAAGTTTTATATACAATAAATATAAAATATGTACAATAATATAAAATATTTAATTTCAAGGTAATCAATTATTTCCTTCAACCAATATTATTCCGAAATGGAGAAATGTTACCACTAATGAAAACAAGTAATTTTTAGGTATCTTCTAAACCTCCCTGAAAATTATGTGCATCCTTGTTTTGTTTTTCCGAGCTATAAAATAGAAATGTCTTCCTTGAAAAATCAATTCCTTCTCTTCTAATCAAATAAACACTGTCCTGGCTATGAGTTAAAATAATCTGGTTGTGTACCTGAAAATGAACTGGCATTTCTCATCACCTTACGGAAACAGTAAAAAAAATTTCTTTAAAAAGACAGGGAAAAATAAATAGCAATACTTAGTCAGTTCTGAACTTTAACTTCTCTGAGTTAAACCTATTTAAACAATTGCAATACTGCAGAAAATTTTGTTTTCTTTACCTCTCATAAAGTTTAAATCTTTTACTAATTGCAAAGGAATAAGTCCACAACATTAGAAGACTTTATGTCTTCACATAGATCTCTTCTTTCTCATTGATGTCTGTTTACACTATGCAGGGGCTCAGAAAGTGTTTTTTGGTGGTGTTTTTTTTTTTTTTTTTTGGTGGTTTTTTTTTTTTTTTTTTTGAACTCTAGAGAACACTTGTGAGACTCTGCTGCTGTTTCCAGAAACATTTACTGCTTCCAACATTTCTAATGACCACTTCAATCAGATCTTGAATAGCTAGGAAAAGATTTGTATGAACAGACTGTCTTCAAAAGTATTGATATTTTAAACAGTACTTGGAAGCTACTGCCTCATTATGAAACAGTAACTCTAATTTCATTTTAACCCAACTGGACCTCAGAATTAGATCATATTGTCTGATATGCTGTAATTTTACTTAGCTGAAGATCAGTTGTTGTTAAACTGCAAGATACTGCTTTGTGTTTGTGGTTCAAAGCTCATTTTAAGAGTCACTCAATATCATGAGCACAAAACACTTCAAATTATTTGGCTCAGGCAAATTCCTATGTCAGTTGTTCTTAGACCCATTAGATTATTGTCCACCGCACAGAAATGTGCTCTTGTATGCAGATAAAAAAGGTGTATCATCTCTACAGGTCTTCTAATCCAGAGTCCTTCAAACATTTCTGTTGTTCAGTGTTCTCATCTCTATTCTCTTTTGGTATTCCCACAGTAACCTCTGAGTGCATCTCCATTTCCATTAACATATGTTGCTGTTGGATAAAAATTACATAATGCACAATATTTTTATTCAATGGTATCACCAATTTGAAATATTATTACAAGCACACTACTTATTTGATGTGTCCAGGATTAGTACAGGTTACTTACTCTGTCACCACTGGAATACAGAGATCTTATGAGTTACTCTCTCAATCTACAAGTTGCTCACAGGTAGATTTGCCTAGTTGATCTAAGCCCTAATTTTGTTGCTTGACAACCTCCAGGATGATGTTACTATGTACCTAAGGTTTATGTCAAAGTCACAGTCTAGCCTTCAGGGTTTATATTTAATTGTTGGATAAAACAGATTACCTATCTCAGTGCCTATAATTGTATTCCGCACAGTTGTCCTAAGACTCCCAGTATGTCCTTTGCTATTTCAGGTGTCAGCAGTATTTGAGATACTGATGTGTTCCATATGTTTTATTTGTCTTTCCTAGAAGTGCCATCAACAGTCACTTAAGTCACAAGATCAGTGTCATCTCATTCTTGCTGCAATCATCTGGACAGTAATGACTCAGCTATGCTGGGGTCTGAGTGTCTAGGTTTTATTCAGTGTTGGTAACAGTTTGGGGACAGAAATCACTTCTTTATCTGTCAGTGATATTAAATATAGTTTTTGTGGTGATCATCAATTGTGGTAGTTTTTATTCATGTATTGAATACTAAGATCCCTAAATAGCAGTGTATGAAATTCAGTCATAGAGGGAGATACAGAATATAAACTTGATGGTGATGATTTTGTTTTTACATTCTGCCAGCCCATATGTGATGGTCAAAATGGGTATTACAGTTAATTTGCACACCATTACTGGTAAAAAGGACGAGAAGGATTTTTGCACAGAAAGGGTGACAAAGATGGCACATTTGTGTTGAATTGGATCAAATTATTTTGACCAGAAGTGTCACAGCAATTACTCTGAATCTTGAAAATAAGAGGCTTCTGGCTAGATCTGTAGCTCTTGAGCTTTTCTGAGAAGATGACTACAGAGAATAAGAGGAGCACAATCTGCTCTTGAGAGCCATCCCAAGTCTTGGGGAATAAACTTCAGGTGCTAGTCAAAACACTTCAATCTTGTAATTTGTAATAAGATTATATAGCATATGCACATTTTTTTCCAATAAATTTGTTTTGAGAAAGTAAAATTAAAAAAAAAAATTCTGTGCCTCTTACCTCACAATTCAAATTATGATTTGTGAATTGAAATGGTCTGTGGTTTCTGTCAGAGTTTGCAATCATGTAGATGTATTATACTAGAAACCAAACCACAGTATTACATGATATACATTTTCTCCTTGGGAAAGAAGGTGGCATAACATCTCACCTCGGCAATTGTTAGTTACACTGCTGAATGGGCTACTAGGAGATATTTTGATATTGCAATGTAAATACAATAATACAGTAGAATACAGTAAAATTAATAGAAATCCTGTAGAGGCTCTGAAAAAATATTGTGAGCATATAGAGCAGAGAAAATCCTCATTACAGTTTCCTCTTTCAATGATGTTTTCCCCAAAAAACACATAGTTTCGGCACACCGGTGCCTTCTCCTCATGTGTTGTAGGAGAATGAGGTAAGAGGCCGTCTTACCATGCCTCCCAGAGCACAGTTCACTGTGTAGCTTCTACAGAGTTCCAGGGATCTAAACTACTATCTGACTAACACGTTTTTTTTTCTTGTAATTCACACAGTGACAGACAGCAATAAGAAACACTGAACTGTGAGAGCCAAGGAGCTCCATTAATGATAGTCACAAAAAATATTGCAAATATTTTGTTTCCATCTTGCCCGGTTGACTTATACTTTGCCATCAGATAAGCAAACATCTGAACTCACAGCACACCAGCTCTTCCAAAGTACACACCTCTGTACATGTGTTTGTCCCACAGCAGGGGCACAGCTGGGGTAGGTTACATTGCAAGTATTATGGACCCTACTCTTATTTGCAATAAAAACGTGCACGATTATTACAACATAGCCAATGACTTGCAGAACTCCAGGAAAAAAATTCGCTTTGATAGCAGGCCTACATGCTTATACCTGTAATATCCCATAAGTGATTATTTTCAGGGAATCAGGGTGATCACTCCTTCCAACTCAGCGTATTCTGTGACACTGTGATTCTGTTAAATGTTGGTTCATTGAGTGTGGAAGCACTTTTAGGTGCACCAGACATTATAGTCCCCTGAGGATTTTCTCCACCCTGTCTACTGAGATAATTGTCCCGTAATCTCCACAAGTTTTCTGATCTCTTCTGGCATCACTACAAGTGTTCTGCATACTTTTTTCCAAGTTTTTCTTAAAAATTACATGTTGCTCCAAATTTAATGTGCCATTCCAATGGCAAGTAATATCATGAGCATTGATGTAGACAGATAAAAAAGACAGACACACTACCTGGTGATGAGTTTCATCTGTTAACCAAGTTTTGATATTATCTGAAGGATGTGGAACAGGCATAGCTATAACTTCCAGGCATCTATACCTACAAGACAGTGATACAGGCACATGACTATTATTGTCTGCAGGAACAGATCAGTCAATAATGCTTTGTAATACATATTCCAATTAGACAGGCATCTACCACTTCTAAAGCCATTTCATAATTTTCTCATTTCACTGCAGACATTTTTCTCAACACTTTCCCTAGCTCTTCTTCAGCCTGCCTGGTTTTTAGCCTGCCAGAGTTTTAAGAGAACTGATGGATATACACAAATATATGATTTCCAAGCAAAGTGAGAATTTTGTGGCATGCTACTACATCTGTAGTTTAAGAAGTCACCCCTATGTGTGCGCTTCATAATTAAAAATTGATAACTTCTTTTATATGAATCAGGAATAATATTCGATCAATAACTAAATAATCAATTTACTTTTAACAGAGGTTCCATTTACGTATTGCACCTTCCATATAATGAGATAACTTGAGCTATCTTCCTATCTCAAACAAGTTTATTTTTCAATTCAAGAAAGCCTTCACTGCCATGTCAATAGGAAAGTTATGCAGCCAGAGAGAAAGATAGTGACATGGAGAAAGCTGACTGCATTAACTGTTAGTGGGTGTAGGAGCACTACTATTACTTTGCTGTACTAATAGTAATTATCATACAGCGAAGCAAATTCTTTCTGTCACCCTGACTTCCCTTTTTCATTTATTTCTTGTAAACTATCCAGCTTAGAGTAAAAAACTGCTTTCATTACACCCACGGATTATGAAACGAAATTGGGCAACATGACAAATGCAGTTCAACTTTGGCATGATCAACATTGGTAGTCTTAAATGCAGAACCTGCAAAAGGATGGGTTAAAGTCACACTGAGGATAGATAGGCAGCAGTGAGAGTAAGATTAAGATATGTCACTTATTGTGGCAAAAAAAAATCTGAGAGTAGGGTGGGAGACTGGAGCTCCAGGGGACTGCAGTGGGAGCAGTGAGATAAGAATTATAAGGCTCAGCAGGTCATAATGCCTGGCATTCCTTTGTTAGAACAATAGTCAGAAATGTACACAATTAATTACTTCTTGCAAGCAGAATTTATCTGAGCAGATCCATGTTTGACTTTTATCCATTGTATGGTTTACCCTCCTCCTGACGTCCCTTCCATCAGAAATTTATACAGTCTTCCAGAAATCTACACTACCTTCTACATGCACACATCAGCAAACCTCCAAGGAAAATCAGGAGACAAAACAATGTGAGGCTTAGCAGCAGGACATCCACTGTCTTATCTTAAAAAAAGAAGAGGGAAAAGAAATGTTAATAATATGGTAGAGGCTAGGGTAGTTCATAAATCGGTGAACTATAAGTAGTTGGATGACTCATAAATATTATACTATTACGGAACTGTCACAGATTTGGAGAAACATTTCCTAGAGACGTTTTAGGGGAAAAGGGCATCTGAATTCAGCACAGTTCCTTCCTTCTCCTTTTAGCCCTCAGTCTTGATCCAACACTTTCTTGCTTCATTCCTCTCCTGTAGTCTTCACCCCCATTTTTCCTGAAATTCTACTCTTATATGCTGGGCCTGGCCTGTCTTGCTGCTGGCTACTTCCATCCAACCTTGATTCCTCTGGATATCAGCCCCTCTGTCTGCCTGCTGTTGGCACTCGTGCTGCTGCTCCAACTGCCGTTGGATTCCTGCTGCTGCCACCTCCCATCTCCACACACACTGAGTTCCCTGCTGCTACCTCCTCACCCCTTCACAGCTGTAACTGATTTAAGGAAAAATGAAAATAAAAACATTTTGTCAAACAAAATACTCTCTTTGATTCAAGAAGCAACATTTGGTTTCTATTATACTTACCTTTTTTAAACCTGCTTGGCATAGTCCTAAAGAAAAGGGAGCGATGCATCTTCATTCTATGCAACAGATACTACTACTCTGTATGTTGCATTTCTTCCTCCAAAATACCCCAAATGCCAAAATACAAATGTCTTTGGTTGACTCAAAAGGGTATTTCTGACAAATTTTATTTTTTGTTTAATATCCAATCCTAGAACCACAACTAGCTTGGATTGGCTTGAGCTAACTACTTTGAAGAAAAACAGACAGGAACAGCCCTTAAAATGCTAACAGTTTGAGGCCAGTTAAACAGTGGGTTTAGGATCAATCTAGATCAAAATCAAAGAAACAATGAATGGAACTAGAGTTCTGAGTTGGAGCCCATCTGTAGTTTAAACCAAAGATGTTACGGATTTCCATAAATTTGATATGAAACCAAGAAAAAACCTCAAAAACTTGTGGGCAGAACTGTGCATAGGAATAAACTTATTCACTCTAGGACAAAAAGGGAGTTCTTTCTTTCTTGTCCTTGCAGCTAAGGGCTCAGAAAACTTATTCTGAACAATCTCTGGACTCTGTAAAGGAAATTCTTTTGTTTGAGATAATTGCTCTGCATCATTCTGCTCACCACTATTGCGCACACACACAGGAGAAGAGGAAGCTCTGGTCTTAGCAGTGGCTGAACCACAAAGAGGTTTGCTCCTCCTGCTTTCCTACTTCATGCATTTTGTAAAACAGCTAGAGAAAGAAGCACACATATTCATTTTATGGTGGTTTTTTTTCAGATGCAAATGCTTAAACTTTGTCACAAATAACAGTACTTTGAAACCAAAACAAGTGGCTTGGTTTGCAAAAATGCAGAACACATCTGAATTACTATTAACTTCAAAGCAATCTATGAATGCTCATCAACTCTAAGAATTAGACCAATTATTTAAAGTTTTTACATATTAATAAAGCTGATTCAACACTTCTTTTTTTTAGCAGAAAGTTTCCATAGTAAATATCTCAGTTCAGTTTAAATTGAGAGGGTTTTTTTGAGGGCATATGCTAATTCCAATGGATAATGAATTTGTTCCCCATGAGAAAATTAACAAATTCTTTTCATGTCAAAGGAACATTTCAGAACAAATATTTTAGTTATGTTTTGAATTATGTTATTTCATTTTGATGTTTCAGCTTTTTTTTAAATGGAGGCTGAAACTCCTTTTTGAAACATGTACTTGTATATGTAGCACATTTCCTAGATGAAACACTGGAATGCCATGGAAAAACAAAGAAAAAGCAGGTCATGGCATACTTCTTCAAGAATTTCAGTAGAAACAGATCCTGCAACAGCAGAAAAATTGACGCATTTTGAAATAAAAATATTAAATGGATGTTTTTCCTTTCAGGTTACTCCAAATATTTCCACTTATACATGTTCTAAATTAGAAGCAGACAAAATAATTTCAACAGAATACAAAGTAAAATGGACACAAAAATTTCTCTAGGCATCAAAAGTGAAAAAGAGGTTTCCCTGAGCACATGATCCTTCAGTGCAATACATTGATGGATTCTTTTTATGAAAACCACCAATCCTCCCTGAGTAGGAAGAAGGGAAATTGCTGCATCACATGAACTTATGCATATGTGCAGTATGCTCCAGGGTAAATCATCATGCCACACGGAACATATGCAGATATTACAGCTTATGTGCTATGGTGGTCTTGTCCACAATAAACTTTCTTCAAGTGGAGGGAACATGCAGTGATTGTTGAACCTCAACAACAACTGAATCGGAAGCTGAGAAAGCAATGGTGCTGAAAACATTTGAAGGAGAGTTGCTGAGAGCAAGGTTTGGCAGGCTGGAACCAGAACAGGTGACTTCCTAACTCCATTTCCTTCTTCTGGTGACAGGCTGGCAGGGAGTGAGTAAATCTACATTTCTCCACCCAGAAAAACCCTTCAGATTTCCCCTGTCTACACATCAGATGTGTTTGGGCTGACACCAGGCAGACAGACCAGGCACACCCCTCACAGGCTCTCTCTTGTCTTCAGTGAGAAGAAAGGACAATCTTCCAAGGGCAACTCAAGACACTGATGGCCTTGTCTTCTTAACCACAGTGATCATGAAGGACAATTAGGTTTCTCTCTTCTGCTATTTCACAAGTGAAATGCTTTAGAAATGAAATTAATGATATTAATGAATCCAGACAATGAAGGTTTCAGCAGAGCATCTGATAGACTAGGCAGCCAAAATCCAGTAAAGCCCATAATTGAATTTATATTCAATCCATTGCAAGAATAATAATATCTGGCTTTGCATTTCCTGTCTCCAGGTAAGTATGTACTTGAAGATCAATAGATCAAAAAGATATATTCCAAAATACACAGGCTATTGCATTAAATAAAGATAATAGCATTGGACCTTTTTTTTTTTTTATGTTAACACATAGACACAAGTTTCTCTCTATAAATATAGCATCACACAATTATGCTGCTTCCCCTTTACCTAAACTGACATCAGAAAGTTTCTGCTTGTGGAGGCATTTTTCTTATCATGGAAAAGCACAAGTACACCAATGTTAAAATCTAGTCAGAGGAGGTGAAGGAAAAGTATTAAAAGGCCCTTGTTTACTTATGAGCTGAAGGGGCCAGGGCACATACATTTAAATATTCCCACCTCTATCAGATAAGAAATTATTAGCATTTTTAGAGATGCTTGGGCTGTCCTTTGCAGGGCAGTCAGGAGGGTGTTGGGACCTTGTCAGCTGCTGACCATAATTTTTTCTATCAGCTGTCAAGAGTCAGGTGCATTTTAACTCAGGAGAACAGCCCTGTGCTAAACAGCCTTAGGACCATGGAAGTAGAACTCAGACTAAAGATTCTCCTTTCCTACAGCAAAGCTGTGTGAGCCTGGTGCATGCCATGGACCCCTAGGTACTGTTAAGGCCCAATAACACAACCTGGAGAGGAATAGAGGCAGTAACGAGGTAAATATGTTGAATGGTAATAACATAACTCATGACAAGGATTATCGATAGTAAGTACATGATAACTTACCTCCATGAATAAACACTGGCTCACTCCATTCACTCCAGATTTTGTTTCTTATGCATATCTCTTTCTTTGCCCTCACTTGCGCTGCACACTTTTTTGCTGGCTTGTGAAACGGATACTTATAGTTCTCTTCAGTGACATTTACAATCTACCAAGATAGGTTTAGGGGGTTATTTTGGATGATTTTGAGTTGCAGTTCATACAGATATAAATACAGGGAAGTCAAATACTGCTATTTGCTTTTCTAACTAGTAGGAAGAGATTTTCAGAACAAGTTCTTATGTCCAGACAAATTTGACTCTTATTTGATGTGTTAGAACCGAAAAAGAAGAGAGACTGGAACTGGTAAGATAGAAGTAGGTATCATCTGTAGTAGGACAGTAAGAATTTGAAAACACTGATTCTCTTTTCCTGTATTATGACACCACGTGTAAAAAAAAAAAATAGCTATGAAACTGAAAGTTTTAAGATTTTGATGTGGGTGGTGTGCTATACTTTCTTCCCTGGTAGAATAAAATCTTGCATTTTTCAGCTGAAGGATTGTCACTATTTTTGTAACTATTCTGAAGCATCTTTAATTGTACCTATAAACGAAAGAATATTACTTCAAAAGATCAAGGCCAAATATGGAGTGGCAGAGTTTAAAGCAGAGGGATCTCTAAATTATCCATCACTTTTGAAAACTGAAGTAAACTTCTGTAAACAAGCAATGCTAAGAATTTAAGAAGGAATAAAAATAGAGAGCAGGAGAGGAAACTTTTGCTTAAAAAAAATAAAAGTGATGTTAGAAAGTTGCAAAGAAGTAGAAAGTATGAATCTCAGACACAGGAAGGCACAGAATCTTTGCTTCTTTGGTGTTAGGAAAGCGTGATCTCCTGTTCTCCTCATACTGACTGGTGTGGTGTGGATTTGACCCTGTCTACCATGCCACTTCTTTCTCTTCTCTTCTCTTTAAGACTTTTCCAGATCTGGTGCTTATTTATATTTTATGGTGTCCAAAGCACAGTATGAAATTTACGGTGAAACTCAGTAGCTGAAAGGGCAAATTAGTCACAGCCTAAATCTTACATGTGACATGCAAGTCATATATACTTGAATAGTATTTGACCTTTGTCTAAGAACATGGAATAATTGACTCAGTTTGTGGTTCTCTGCAATCCACAAACCTTTTGTCTTCTGCATTGCTGCCTATATTTTAATTCCTTATTTTGCATTGACATGTTTGAGCTGTACTTCCTAATCATAGAATTTTCCTTAGTACTGAATTTTGGCTTGTTGATTTCAAACTTACCCAACATTTCAGATTCTAATCTTGTTTCCCATGATACTTGCCAAGCCTTCCTAGTTTCCAGACACCTGCAAACTTAACTCCAGTCTGTATCACAGTATTATTATTTGTGCTTGTAAGTACTCAGTAAGTCACGTCTTCAGGTATTCAGAATAAATAAACATAGATTTGTATATTTTAATCACTATGCTCTTACATGTTCTTCGATGAATATCTACAAGCCTACTTATGGATTCCCTAGTGTCTCAACACATTAAGTCTCTGTGGAAGTGATTAAGACCTTGATTTGGTCAGGATACAGAGTATAAAGCTTGCTCCTATCTTCTCCCTCCTGTGTCTCCTGTAATACTGCTCCAGTTTTCTTCTTTAACTTTGTCACCCTAGCCCCAGGCATTTTGTGCTCCTTGCCTAGGTAACTACCATTTCAAACATTACTAACTGATTATCCTCAAATCTTCTTTAAAGCCCCTCTCACTTGGTTGGTGCCCTTGTATGTCTTTTTTTGTTATTGCTGTGGCTGCCTCTCTTCTGTCAGATGTGCCCCTGTGATTTTCCACTTCTATAGGTGTTTATTCACTTCTGTACCTCAGTGATTTTTCCTCGCTTTCCTCTCCTATGTTTGTATCCTGCAGATGTGCGCAAAGCAGAGGAGCAAGAGAGAGAGAAGGAAAAGAAAAGCAGTTTATTCCATCTAAGTGAGGCTGCTGAGCTATTTCATGTATGAGAGATTTCCTTCCAGAGAGTGGCCATGTGAATGCTGTGGATCGCAGGATCCTCCCTGCTCCCCTTGGGCATATCACAGACCTGCAGTAGAAGGGCACCCCTTACTCTCACCCCTCTCTTCTTCCACCTCCTCTCTCTGGGTCTGGAAATAGGAAGTAAATCAGTGTGCATGGACAGGGAGTCAGAAGAGCTCCAGCACCCTATTGAACGGAATACCAAGGATCCGGCATGAACCACCCTCGCTCCCTCTGCTCTTTGCCTTTTACCATTAGGAGCTTTGTGAGTAGACAGGGACAAGCCCCTGGAAGTCTCTGCCAGGGGTTTTGAACTATTAGGCTTGGGAGTGGTTTAGGGAATTAAAATTATTTCCAAAGTTGGCTATCTATCTCTCTGATGGAAAACCCTGAAGGGGACTGGGAAGATTTGGCATGTCCATGCCAGACTCGAGCTCTTTTTCTGGATGCTTCCAGTCCTGTTCTGGAAGCTGATTAGCAGTATAAGCACTGCATCTGAATTAATGAACCCTGCTATAATTTATGACAAAAACTTTATGTGATCGTTAATGTCTACTCATTGCACTTCTCCTTTCTACTCTCTCAAACAAAGAGTGGATACACATCAATTTAGTCACAGATTCTTTCAGGGTGTAATTGTCTTTTAAATGTTTGCCACTAGTTTAGATAAGGCTTTTACTGTAAGAGTACTGCGCACTGGCTGAGGTGTGTGTTAGACAAAATTTAGATTCTTAAACAAAAACATCTTCAATGACAGCTTGAATAAAAGCACCAAAGATTCAGAAAATTCACATTCCAATACACATCTGAACTTCACATTTAACAATATGCTGAATTAAGTGCTTTGCTTTCTACTCTTTGGCAGTTTAAATAAGAATACGCATGAAAACTTTTCTGTTCTCATTTCCAGGTAATTTCAAAATGCCACTGGGTCATTTAGTCACCATAGGACATTACCTAAACTACAACACTATTCTGTTGCTTACTGCTAGATTAAGAGATGCTATTACAAAATCATGAAAGATTTTTAAATACTTATAATGTACCCAAAAGAGAGGAATAATCCTTTTGGTGATGTATTTAGAAATAACAAAATAACGTATGAGGTTTTTTTTCTTTACAGATATGAACACAGTAGTTGCTAAACCTTTCTTTTTATTAATACTCTTTTTTTTTAAAAGAGTATTTTATAATCTATGTAATAGTAATGTGGAAGTAAAATTCAAGGTGAGAAGAGAAACACATCCAATCCACTTCAATGCAAGCCTGACTCTGAAAGATTTTTTAAAATGTGTTGATATTTCATTTTTTACCAGAAAGACAATTTGGACTAGTTATTAAAGACCTTGGGATATATTTAAAGTTTTTTTGACAATAATCCTTGTTAAATTCAAGGGATGCCTAGTTTTATGGAAGTTGTGTTATACATACTAAGTAAATTACAAAAAAAACTTACTACCTTAAGGTCTGTTATTTTCACTTGATACAAAAAGCACTTGTTATTTGCAGAACCAATAGTGGGTGGAGGTTTCCAGTGAATTTTAATACTTCTGTTTTCAAGGGAAACTGAGACATTGATTGGTGGGTTCAGCTTCTCTGAAAAATAGAGCACAAAGAGACTTTCTGTACGTCATGCTCTTTCTTATAGTTATGCTGATGGAAAATAAACACAGTACATTACGTCTTAAAATATACAGCTGAGTATTTTGGGGTTTGCCACACCCAGAGGAGACATTCAGCTGGGTTTTTCAGGGAAGGTAGCAAGGGTAGGCTGGAGGAGCAGGGCCTCTCCAGAGTCTGTGTTGGTGTTGAGGAGACCTCCAATCTGCTACAGGTTCCATGCCATGTAGGATACACGGCTTGTGCGGTAATCCAAATGCACTCACAAGCCTGGTAGTATTACTTTGAAAAAAAACAGAATTTCATCTCTCACAGAAGGATTACTGAAGGGGCACTAGCACTTGGCAGGCTTCATAAAATCATAGAATGGTCTAGGTTGAAAGGGACCTTAAAGATCGTCTACTTCCAACCCCTCTTTCTTATATCTCAATAAATCAATCCTCCTTCAGATTAAAACCATTGCCCCTCCTCATGGTATAACAGGCACTGCTAAAGAAGGGGAACCCAGATACAAAGGACCCTTCCTCATGTGTGTGACCTGAAGGGTACGCTCTTCCCTGAAGGGAGAGGACAGCCCTGACTTACAATGGAGCCTTGCAAGAGTAATTCCACCACTTACACAGTGGAAAACATCCCCTGCAGGCACACTCAGATTTTACTGAGCCCTATCAAGGCTTGTCAGTGGGATAAGAGGCAAGGAGAGCTAACAGAGCTTCTGCCTGGAGGTGAGAGGTGAGCAGGAGCTGTTGGCTGAAACAGCTGTGACTGATGTGCAGCCCTCATAATAGCTAAAGTTTGGAAAGGTGGGAAGGGAAGAAGGGTAGGAAGGAAACACTGGCAGCCTGGCCTCCTCAGAGAGGATGTGGTGGTTGCTGTGAGCAGGGGGAAGGAGACTGAGTGGATGGAGAGAGAAGCAGGGAACAGACAACCTGATGCCTCCTACTTATTCCCCTGCTCACTCCTGCCCACCTTAGCCCTGTGGTCCCTGGGAAGACAGTCTAGAAATAAGCATCTTCCCAATCAACTATGAAAATGCTTAATAGAGCCTTCCTGTGGATTACCTCTCCTCTCACTTCCCCCCCCCCCAACACTTTTTTTTATCTTTTCAGGAAAATCTGAATTTTCTGAAAATTCCTAAAAAAGAATATGTTTCTTCTAGCTGGCTCTGATTGCAGTGAAAAGCTCTAGGTAAAGCAAATAATTCTAATGTCTTAGAACAGAATAAATAAGATCTAACTCAGAATACATTTTGATAGTTTTGAATTATATTTTTTCAATCCCTTGAGTCATAATGGATTCCCACATTGCAGGTCTGGAATGTGATCAACATGTTAATAACTTAAAAGGCATTTGAATCTGCAGCCTCTGCTAAAATTCAAGTAAATTTTTACCCATGAGATTAACTCAAACTTCCCAGAGAAGTAAGGAAAAATAATTTTATATGATCATTCAAAACTGTCAATAATTAAAAAAAAAACTGCCAAGATATTTTTAGCTAAAAAAATAAATAAAAGTGTTACTAATGTTTGAGAACATGCATATTCTTAAATTCAGGTTATAAATGAGACTTGTGAGTGACTACTTATGCTCTTTCTTTTTTAAACATGCTTCCTCAGCACTATAAAAATAAGGAAAAGGATAAGAAAGATAAAAAATAGGGATTAGAAGGGCATAATGCTGTTAAATATAATTTTCTCCCACCAGCTTATTTTTTTTAAATGACAATTATAGATAAATGATGTTATTACATCAGAGAAAAAAAACTCTCGTACTTTGAAGCATAATCCATTTTGTTTCATCTTTGTGTAAAATTCTCATGGAGATGAATGCTTAAATAGTTAGACTTAGTACTCTGTCACACGGCCCTATTTTCTCTTTTTGCTTTCCATGAAATAACCAATAAATGAATTTTTCATAGTAGGTGATAGTAGACAATACTTACCTATTGCCTGAGGTGTAAAAGCTTTGTAATAAGACAGTTCTCTTGAATTATTTCTGAAATCTCTTACTGTTATGTTTAAATTGATTTTCCTTGATGGTTGAAAATATATTTCCTTCATATGGCATCCAATATTTTTCTTTCTTTCATTTTTAATATATTGCTGACATTCAAACAATTTCCCTGCATGCCTGTGAATAGGAAAACATGAGTTTTGTAAATCAAACACTTGGGTACAAAAACGGGGCTTCATCCTTACTTTGCTCAAGACACTTGCCTGTATGAAGAAAAGATCTGGATATCTTCAGGTACTTCTGCTTTGATATCCCAGGTGCAATTGAAAAAGGAAATGTTATATATGATGCATGAAAGATTCTGAATATAGACTGCAACAGAGAAAGGCGAAAAAGAAAGAATTATGTTTATTTTATATTGCTTTTCAAATAACAATAGGAAAGTTTCTTTTACAAACTCATTATGTAGCCTTATTTCTAGGTTACAAATAAGTTCTAGGTGAGAACAAATAGGTCTTTTGGCTTTTTAGACAATGACAACCAAGAAGGACATCTTCTTCTACCACCAAAGCCTTACTAACACACTTTAAAAAAACATCCAGAGTAGAAGCTGAAAAGCTCTGATCTTCTAAGATTTCCTGAAACCACGTGATACAGAAGATAATCTTCATGAGACATGAGTTGATAAGGAAAACAGAGAGAGTGGTTGGGTTGTTCTGCCATCTTGCTCACCAAACCTGCAGTTTTCTGAATCTGAACATGTCTAATAAAGGAAATAATTGTTCATTCTGGTGTTATGGATCATATTCTTAAAAAATCCGTACCAAAAAAAGTAGCAGAAGATAATAATGGGCTTTCGGAAATTATATGTCTCCAAGTAAGGTAGGACATTACCACAAATGTTTGAATGTCTTAGCAACACATGGGAAATAGCTGACCTGCAGGTGCCTTGTAAGTAAATTCTGACCAGTCACTCTCCTTAATTAAGTCCTCTGTTTCCTTTGCGAAAACCTGTGTCTTAACTTTAGCCTTAAAGCCAGAATGTAACTCAAGAGGTATTATCTTTTTCTTTTCCTGCAGTCTTTCCTAAGAGGAGGAAGAAGAAATTGCATGAAGATAGTGTGATGCTAAGTTTTGTCGGGGAAATTATGCAAATTCATCTACTGAATGAAGCAATACATTATTTCACTTTAAAATATGTGTAACCACTGAAGAACTTACTTTCCTTTCCTGAGTGGTATTGAAGAATCTGTAACTCAAAATGTACTTCACAATGTATTTCTCAGTTTCTTCTTTTGACAAGTTATTGTTCCAGGACAAAATGACTCTTGAATCATGCTTGGTAATCCACAGAACATTATGTATCCCAAGTACATCTGCAATTACAATGATATTGCATAGAGTAAGAGAGGCCCACTCCTGTGTACTCAAAGGATTTGGCTCTCAGCAAGGCTCGCACACCCAGTAGCTCTGCCAGGACCTCAGGTCCTGGAGTAGGAGATTTCTGAGCTTTGTTGAATATGACTTTCAGCAGTAAGAATCATGTTTACCTACCTGCAGCTCTCAAAATTAGTTGATTCAGTTTTACCTGTCTTGGACATCTCTCCTACTGCAGGTCCCCATTTCTCTCCATGGGCTGTAGGAAGTGCCTTGATAACAAGTTCAGATGAGACGTGTGGGATGGCCAGTGTAGGATGGACTGTTACTTAATACTTTACTTACCCATTACTTTGTGTTGTCCACTTGCCAGAGTAGTGGAAAACTGTGTCTTACACTCGTAAAAGCTTAATATCAGCATGACGGGAACAACTGTAACACGTGCCATAGCTAGTGCTTTGGGCCACAGCTCTGAAGAAACGGAGGCTCTTTAGTTCTGAGTTTGGTTGAAAAAGCAGTTATAACATGAAGTTTCCATTTTGCATCTGTGAAATAATATGCAAGGGTCACATAACCACTCAAGAGATGTCTAAACTATATAATGAAAAGTAAAATGAAGTAAATATGAAAAGAAAATGAAAATGAAGTAAATATGAAATGACATAGAAACATAGAATCACAGAATATGCTGAGTTGGAAGGGACCCACCAGGATCATCAAGTCCAACTCTTGAACCTGCACAGAACACCCCAAGAATTACACCATGAGCCTGAGAGCGTTGTTGAAACACTTCTTGAATCAGACAGGCTTGGTGCTATGACCACTTCCGTGGGGAGCCTGTTCCAGGGCTCAACCACCCTTTGAGTGTAAAACCTTTTCATGATATCCAACCTAAACCTCCCCTGGATCAGCTTCTTGACATCTTCTCAAGTTCTGTTACTGGTTATAGGAATGAAGAGATCAGCACTTGCCCCTCAGCTTTACCCCATGAGGATGTTTAACCTATGTCTTACATATGTTTAAGGGGTCTTGTTGACTGATGCCTTCCGTTCCCAGGGTGTTTGTATTCAAGCCCACTCTTTAACTGAGTGCCAGGACCAAGGAGGAGATGTGTGCCATACTGCACTGCTTTTGAATCACAGCACTGCTTAGATTGCAAGCCAAGACCACAGATATGACACTACTGATACTGAAAGCAGACAGTTTAGGTAGGACTCAACTGACATAATTCTGACTAGATACAAACCCAGTAGCTCTATTCATATGAGTTATCTAGCCTCCAGTGACTGTGGAGTAGCTGTCATTTCTAGACTGTGATTCGTGTTAATTGGTTCAGGAGGTTATGAACCATAAGGAGAGATGAATCCTACCATTTGAAAAAGTGAGTATAAGCAAGAGTACTTCAGGTATTTGGTAAATTCAGGATGAAGTGAGCAAGTAGATTCCAGACTGACCAAAGTTGGTTTCAGAAAGACAGCATTGCTGTTCCTCTGATGGATGAGTATTCATTCCAAGGTTGCTTTAATGCAAAACAACTTCTGAAACCTTCTGAGTTCTCCACAGAATTCATATGCCTCTGTGTTCAGAATCTTTCCCTCACTAGCTGATTTGTCTTGGCTCTGGTTGTTTTCAGTTTTAAATCCTCAGACACATTCTCTCCAGGGATCAGCACCTTGAGCCATATCAAAATGTTCACCAAGGACTAACAAGTGGCACTGGTCATGTAGAGAAAAATGTGTGAATTTTCAGCATATCCAAAAAAATCTGCAATGAGATTTCCAGGAAAAAAATACACATACATATATATACAGATTAATTTATAATGCTGTTTTGGCACAGTGCAGTGAAAAAGAGATCACTTAATGAACGGTGTCATTGTTTATGAAGTGCAGTGGAAAAAGTCCTAACAAAAAGCTTTAAGGCAGAGTTTTCCCCATCTGGTTCATTCTGGGAGTGATCTTAGCTCTAGCACCACCAGCAGCTATAGTATGCATGTCACAGCATGCATATGGCCAAAAAAAAGAGTAAATTCTCCTGCTTAGTGTACCTGGGTAGGAAACCAGTTCAATTGTCTGGTGGGCGAAGGGATGATCTGGGCCATGAATGGTGCTCCTGGAATGACATAGTGTGTGGCAAGAGAAAAAGTCACCAAAAATATAAAATGAAAACAAAGAGCTTTCAAGGGTTTATTATTTCAACATGTAGTGGCTCATCACTTCCCATGAAATGAAGCAACCAAAAACAGTCTTAGGAGCATGTATGTACATTATTTAATTTAGAAGAAAATGAAAAATAAGGATGGAAAACACTAAGTAAGTTAAAATATTTGTGGCTAATATCAACATTGCTTTTTTTGAAAACAAAAGTCAGAAGAGGATGTGGAACAGGAAAAGGAACAAAATAAATCTTACAGTAGCAACAGTTTCTGGTGTTAGAAACAAAAATGAAAATAATCCGTGAGCAAATGTAAATGAATTCATTTGGAGAGAGGACACACGGGAACAGAGAAGGACGATTTTTGAAGTAATTCTGAATAAACTTAGAAAAAAGTTAACCAACTTGAGTCAGAGAAAGACATTTCAGGTGAGACCATTGCTGTTTCCCAGAGGTGAGCTATTCCAAGAAGCACCCTGTGTACAGGACTGAGAGCCACTTCTCCACTCAGTGTGCAATGAATTCTTGCACCTTCTCCCACGGGCGCTGTGATGGTGGGCAGTGTCTGCAGGCTCTGAACAGGACCAGGCAAATGTGTGGAAGTTGGGTACCTGAAAAGCTACTAAAAAGCATCAGAGATGGATGAACCCTCTAATATCCCTAATTCAACAGCTCTTGATGCTGGGGAAATACTTGAAAAATGGCCTGCAGGAGCTGCCAGAGTTGTAGATTATATCTGAGTATATATCTGATGCCACTGCTGCAGGCAGAATAGCAAAAGGATGACTCGACTGACCCCAAAGGTTATTTCTTATGGGTATTTAAAGTGAATTGGTTCACAGAAAAGAGTAAAGTGAAAGCACTGAAGCATAAGAACACCTAAGATGACTAAGGGAACAAAAAGTTGTCCATACACAAAAAGCTTTTAATTCACATCTTGTCAAAGAATACATATTTTCATTTATGCCAGCATAGATGAGCTGAAAAACAGAACATTTCTTCTCCGACAACTACAGACAGGGCTCTAGAGTCGTCTTCCTCTGCTACAAAGAACTTTGACTTAGTATATGGTGCTGAAATTCAGTCCATGAGGTGCAAAATAAAATTCACTGCCTGACAATTTTCTTTTTTTGAAAGACTCTCTGGTTCTTTTGTCTCTGCAGAAATGCATAATAGGCAAATTAACTTACAGACAGGCCAGTCAACCTAATGGAATAGAAATTATCTCAACAATCTAAAGCATCTAAAAAAAAAAAAAAAGATAAAGTAAAAATTAAAACAAACAAACAAACCCGATTTAAAAACTTGCTTTCCAAGCAGTGCACTGTCCAAAATGCCTTTTTTTTTTTAATTTAAAAAAGTACTGTACATATTTTACTTTTTTCTTTTCTTTATCCCCCTTCTTTCATTTCTGAGCTTCACCGCCAATCGATACCTGTTGGTATTGCTGTAAACCAGCAATGTTTGGTTTACAGCAGTGCATTGTTGGATCAAGGGAAAGGGAAGAGAAGTAAGAGGAGCTGCCAGTCCCCCCACCACTGCAGCTGCAGAGATTGTAATTGTCTGTGCAAAGTCCACCTGGTGAATCTGGGAAGTAGACAGTCAGAGAAAGAAAAATGAAAGTCGCAGAAACAGGCTTCACAAAATTTAAGAGCTCTTACTTAGAGTGGCAGAAAAATAAAATCTTTAATTTTAAAAACTCAGGAGACCAGAGAGTTTGCTGAAGTGCAAATCCACACTGTGTATGTGTCTGAATAAGGTTATTTTCGAAAAATTTTGCAGGGATGATTATTATCATTATCATATTTTCCTAAATAGAAAAGTTAATGATTTAAGAAATATCTTTTACATTCATACATTTTTATCAAAAAAAAAAAAAAAGGAAAATTCTCAAAAAAGACAATTTCAAGTGCTCTTGTAAATAATATTGTTCCTGATTTGGAGGCTAAATTCAAAGACTAAGGAATGAAATCTCTTATTCATGGTTCTAATGACCAGTCTTAGATATAAAGGGAATCACTCAGACTGTTTTTTGGTTAAGACTAACTAAAACTTATGCTTCATTTAAGGTTGTTGAGTCATATTTTTCAACACTCCCCAGCCCTCCCATCCCAGATTTGATAGTAGAAAAGGTAAATTTTATCAATGAATGATAAATTCAAGGTCAAAGAAATTTTAAATCTCTGGGTGGATGAAGAGTCAAAGCAGGACTACCACTTACTTTTTTTTTTTTTTTTTCCCAAAACTTACCTTAATTTTAATGCTTGTTGGATCCTGTGTACCTGTGCATCATTTGGGCTGAGAAGCAGCACAGATCAGCACTGGAACATGTCTTGATTCTGGAGTATAATGAGAAATTTATTCAAAAGACTTCCCTTTTCACAAGACACTGCCTCAGAAAAACCCATTGCCAGGGCCACTTCCCACTGAGGGACTGAAGCACACCTCTGAATATGCAAACATTAACTAGAACCTCACCCAAGTTCTTTGAAATGCCTTGAAAGAAGCACACCTCTGCCTGACTAACTCAGAAGTCAGAGCTGTTCATGATTTTTTCCTTTTTCTATACGAAAGAGAAATGGTTTAAAAACTTTTTACCTATTGCAATGAGCTTTTATCTTCTAAGAAAAAGTCAGATTACAGAAGAAATAAAATCCCATAGTTCTAGCGTGGTTATGGAATTAAAATCCCAGAAAGATCCTGCCCTAGTCACCATTGCTCTCCTCGTTTTTCAGTGGCTAATATGCATCTTTCCATGCACACCAAATTAAAACAAACACAAAATAGAAAAAAAACCAAAAGTCACAGAACTAAGAAGGAAAAAGAACAAATAACTCTCACATTTTGAACAGGTATGACTTTAACTCTTCATATCTGAAGCTTTGCCCAGCCTAACCTCTGAAATTGTCCTTCTGCCTGGTTTGCCTTGTAAATGAAGTTAGTTTGCAGTTATGAGATGTCAAATTGCAAGTCATATCAGCAAGTTACGAATGTCATTCAGGGGGAGTTGAGTGACTTGATAATAAGTGGGTTTGAAATCAACTTACCACTTTAATCATAAACAATTATACTTTGCATTCCAGCTTTCCACCTTAAGTGGGATTCAGATGGGCAATAATGGATAAAAATTGTTCATTGTTATTTCTGGTACTGTGGTTTGGAACAGATACACCTCTTTTTTCACATTAAGAAGTTTTATCGCTGAGAATCTGACTCCAGGTTTTGGTGCAAAAATTAACATAAGGTGTCAAGAATACATTATTTACTGCCTTTTCAAATATTGCCAAATTAGGACAAAATGTTATCCTCTTGCGTGTCCCTTTTCATAAGCACTGCTATACAGGGCTGACGAGATCAAAGATTATATTTTCTGTCATTTGCTAACTGGTTTGATCCTCTCCAGGGCACAGAACCTGGCTCTTCTGCTTTGTTTTTCCCCATTTTTAAATACTGGGCACACAGCAGAGAAATGCTGACAAGGGAGGGATCCCATGCACCCCCCTTGCTTTGACGGCTCATTCAGTGAACTGGTAGAGACCTAAAGATCTTCACTCACATCCCAGGCAAAGGTTGTTAGAGTTATGTACGGAAATAGCTTTATTCTTCCAGTATGTAAGTTAAAAATACATGTTTTAAAAAGCACAAAAAACCAAACAAACGAAAAAATTCAGCTAAAGAAGTGTCATATAGAGGCTCAATAGAATGTTTCAGCCTATTAATATTAAAGCCTTAAAAACTGCTGCTTCATCCTTTGGGTGTCTCTTTCTTTCAAGAAAGTATTTTTGGCTGTGATTACTGCGACTGTTTTGTATCTAGATTTCTCCTATACATAGATTCAATTAGTTAATCTTGACTTTAGATCATAAGAGAATGTATTTAGGTTCATGTGAGTTTGAGGGGGGTTTTTGTTAAAACTAAATAATACAATTATTCAAGGCAAGGCTAAAACAGCAGCCTTTGTCTCTGATATCCTGAATCCAATTGCTTCCTTGTTCTGGTGTTTATCAGACATGATCTTAAGGTGGGGATGTACAAAACCACACTTTTCTAAGAATGAACTCGATAAAGGAAGGTAAATGCTTCTTGAGAACTTTGACTGTATGTAGAACTCTGTTGTATTTAAGTGAGAAGAGTATGACTTGGAATCTCAAATCCAATGGTAATAGTGGCAAACCTGACCACAAGCCCAGTACTTAATTTTTGAAATGTAGAATACTTATTTTCCCATTGTATCTTCTGCTTACTAGAAAAACATGCAAATTTTGTCTGGTAAAGGTGTGGTTTGTACATGGAATTGATGGTAGCACATTAGCAATTGCAGCATGTTTCTTCCTCTTTTCTTACACCAATAACACAGTGCCATTGATGACTTCAGTGAAGAGCAATTCTATACCTGGCAGTATATTTTCTGGAGTTTTATAATCATGTAAAACAATTACAGATTTTTATTTTATTATTTTAATTTTCCCATGTTGTTAATTTATTCAGAAAAGCAAGAATGGTAGGAATCCAACACTTTTCCCATCCTTAATAGACCCTCACATTGAACTAATAGTTCCAGTCTATCAAAGTAATGTGTTGGAACCACATGTGGATCTGAGTTAATCAAAACAGCATGACATAATTAAGAATATCCATAAAGCCAGTGCACTCTGCAGTTCCTCCACCCAGGATTTAGGTGCCTGTGAAAAGGAATGAGTGCTCAGAGTGCAGGATTTATGGAGTGTTAGCAATGTTTAGTACTCAACGGCCATTTTTTTTTTTGCAATTGTTTGAAGCCTGTGTGGAGCTTGTTCCAGTGAAGTCCCATGCATATGACTAAAGGACGTGGGCTTTCCCTTCCCTCAGGCCCTCGCAGTCTAGTTTGTGGTGTTAACAGAGCTAATGTTTGCAATCATCTTCTGAGGGAATTTGGGGTGCTCTTTAGTTTCAGGTCTGTTTATATCAAGAGAGGAAGAGGGGGAAGTCTCATGTTTTGCTTTGCACTGATGTGAAAATGAAGTTTCAGAGATTTGGGCTATTAATGAAATGTTTTACTGCAAAGGGGTAGTGAGGCAGGCGTGAAGGAGAGCAGTAAGGTAAAGGAAGTGTCCTGGAAGTGATATGTGCATGTTAGCAGAAGGGAATTTAAACATCACAATTTTCTCCCTATAAAAGAGTGCAACACTATGTAGGTATGCTTGATCTCACCTAATAGGGAGGAATCAGTGAAAGGTTTCAAGTATAAAGATAGTATTGATAGTTTTGTGATTACAATACCATTAGACTAAATCAGACCCATTTAACACCTGCCTTAGGATATGCACTACTTTTAATGAGGGAGAGAAGGAGGATGGTGGTGGTGGGGTGAATGGAATAAAACAGAACCCTAATATTTTCTGAGTGAAGAATTGAGACATTATAAAAGTGAGACATTATAAAAGTTTTCCAAATCACCAGAAGTATCTGAAATAGCTAATTGCTACCATTCTGAACTTTCCATTTTAAACTTAGAAAAACTCAGAGCACTGGTCAGAAGCTGATGTCTCATTATGCACACATATTCCCTCTGAGGTGATGGTGAGATTACTGATGAATCACAATAGTTGTGACAATAAGCAGCCTAAAAGACTAAGGCTTGAAAGAGTAATTTATCTTTTACCACAAAAACGATAGATATGCATCCTAATTATTTTTAGGAAGAGATCCTTTTCTATTGTTTGAAGGGAACTGGTGAAACATATTCTAACACAGAGAAAATTCCTAGACATTTAAGAGCATATGTATCAACATCTGATTGTTAACTTTTGCAACTATTCCTGATCAGATATTCAAGCACTGACAACAGAATACCTTATATATATATATATATATGTATATATATATATATATATATATATATATACACTTCATCAGCTAAAAACTCCTGGAATCAAATAGGAGACTAACAAAGCATGTCCTGTTTGCCTTTATTCATACTTAGCTCTTGGAGCCAGTTTGATGGCTGTTGTGCTGCAAACAGCAACTCTGCTTGGTCAGAAGTGTGTGGTGTGCCTGTTTCTGTATCAACTACTAAAAGCTGTGTATATCTCACTGTATATCTCAAGGAGGCAGAGACCTCAATGCCACCTGTGTAATTCTTCTTATAACTCAGTTTTCCAAGTTACCAGAATTAAACAGAGCTGTTAAAGCACCACATTGGTCTATAGAGCGTCTTCCCACTAGACCTGTACTTGCAGCACTTTAGCTACTGGAGTGCATAGTGTATGGTTAGAGAACGAGCAAACAAACCCTGCGGAGTCAAACAGGAAAGACCTTAAGATATATGCTCAGTTTTTTCTCAGTCACAAGTCTTGGAATACGATTAATCCTGTTTATGTTTGTGCAGTCTAGGACTAGGATTCAGATATCTGAAAACTGACATCTATAAGGAGTTTGTTGTCCAGGTTTCCATTACAGCTAATGGAGATCCAGCTAAAGCAAGCAATCAACTAAAAAGAGAGAGAAGGGGAAAGGGAAGAGAGGAGACTCACCTCACCTTCAGCTGGACCCATACAATAAATCTCATAAATCACACTGTAAACTGCTTTGATTAAATCTCTGCTCACAAAAAATTAATTTCAGATCCCTAAAATTGTTACAAATGAAGTTTCTGCTCCCTCTGTTTGGATGAAACCTTTAAATCTTTAAAAATTAGCAAACTGGGGAGAAAAAAAAAAAAAAGGATGCTAAATACAAACCTTCTTTTCCACTCCATTTCTTCCATAGGGTACTTTTAATTTCTCTCCATCCTTCCTCTATACAATTCATTTAAGAATGTCCCTCAAAATGGATCATTTTATTTTCCTTCCCAGTTGGTATGAAGAAAACATTACAGGCATTGTTATTTCTCATTGGTAAAAAAAAATAAACTGGGAAACATTTTGATAAAATCTTAAAATGCTAGATATTTAATAAAACTGATTTATTATCAATTTCAGAAAGTTTTGTAAGAAGGTCCTTCTGAACTCTACAACTTTGCCTAAAAATAATTTGAGAGTTCAGGATGGTTTTTTTTCAGTTTCCCAGTGGAGGGTACTTATTTTTCTGACTAAATAATGATTTTTTTCCTTGAGGATTGATAGAAAAAAATGAAGGTGGAGGAGAAGATGGATTTAAATCTGTCAGTCAAAGGAGGGCTACTCTAGTGCAGCTCTGTCCTTCTTGACAGAGGAAGGGGGGTTCCTGCCTCTGGGAAGAATTTGAGAGAATGGAATGAACCTTTCCTGAAGTTTAAAAAGGAAGGTTGCTAGGATTTACCTTTGGTAGAGATTCACAGCTGTTGCAGTCCATTCACTCCTCAGTCCCACAACAAGAATACATGCTTTTCTGATGATGGAAGATGAGAGAATAGAGCCCTCTATGGTGTTATTTCAACTGTAAAGCTTGGATAATTCCCCATTTGGCATGCAGGGAAGTCCCAATGAGACATACTCCTCATTCTGAGGTGATTTCTCAAAGCTGTGGCTTCCACTATGGATCAAGCTTGCCTTTGAATTTTGAAACAAAAATTTGAAACTAAAATTTGAAACATTTTCAAATCCTTTCCCACACTCTGTCCAGTGTTACTTCCCTTTTACCATAGATCAGCTTATTCACCTCCTTGAGTTCAATCAGATCAGAAAATCCATCAGATACCTGTTCAATGACAGGAGATACTTTTTTTTTTTGAATCCTTATTAGTGCAGTGGATCGTGCAATCAGTACCAGCTCTCTCGACCCAAAAATACACATTTACCAAACTAAGTCAGGGTTGTCATCACTCTGTTAGGCTGCTCCATGCCTTAGGCTGTCAAATTAATTTATCCACTTCCACTTCATTTTATCTGGCAAGTGTATGTGGCTACATGCTTTTCTTCTTTTAAGCAGCTGTTCCTTAGTTTAACAAAGGTTTATTTCTGAAGAACCATAGAATCATAAAATGGTTAAAGCTGGAAGGGACATCACAGATCATCTCGTTCCAATACTATGCCATGGGCAGGGATGCCACCCACCTTGATCATGTTGCTGAGGGCCTTATTTGAGATAGCCTTGAACACTTTCAGAAATGGGAATCCACAGTCCCTCTAGGCAACCTGTTCCAGTGCTTCACCACCATCACAGTAAAGAATTTCTTCAAATACTTCCAATCTGAATCTACTGTATTTCAATTTAAAGCCATTACCTTATCTCATGTATACCTTATCTCATCTCTTACCAATAGACTATTGGAGTTACCAATACTCCTATTAGAACAGACCTCTGATAACACGGCTGAGTTTTAGGCATGTCCTTTGAACAAAAAGATTAGCCAAATCAGGAAAGTTTGTGATCAACAGGTAAGTAGAGAAGGCTGCTAAATCTGAGAAGGATATGTCAGTGTGATCAAGATGACTGCAGCTAGGCGTGTGATGTTTTCAGCTTTGTTTTCAGCTAAAACCAGAGTTGATTTAACAGAGTCATTATTCTCAGTGTGGGTAGAAAGCATAGTAACAACTATTTGATATTTAGGGTTTAAAAATTACCGTGTTCTTCCTGAATATCTGATATGAAAAATTACACAAACTTGAAAAATACAAGGCAAATAGTTGTTAAAAAGACTTGAAAGAGAAAGAAAAAAAAAGCAGAACTTACTTGGATACAAACTTGGACAGCAGATCAAAGAATGAAGTACATCTAAGAATAAAATTACTCGAATGCAAACCCCCACTATTAGAACACAATACGCCCAAGTTTGTTAAGAAATACTGAAAGGCAGAGGAAGCACATCATTACTTTACTTCCCTAATATTTCCTCACACAATACTCAGAGTAGCTTAGACTGGAAATATCTTGGCAAAATTCTATGTGAGTGAGAGCATAATGGTGAGTGCATTGGAAAGAAATTAAGTACTTATGTTACTGCTGTATTATTTGAAACAGAATTTGAAATGCATGGGTAGAAATGCCCAGCATAAAGAAATGCATGTTACCCAATGCTGCTACTTAAAGAAAAATTTTCCTTCTGAAATTAGTGTGTTTTGTCAGTCTTTGGCAGGAGAGGGGAGTAGGGCGAGAATTAAAGCAAAACAAGAGATACAAATGAAAGAACTACGTGACTAAATAAGGAATGACTGAGTGCCATCAAGAAGCAAAATTTAGCCCTCTAAAACTTTCATGTGGCCTTCATCTTGTACACAGGCAGTACCTTGCTGGTTTTCAGGGTCAGTAATCAGCCTTTGCTTCTGTTACTTGGGAAGATTCTCAAAGTGGCCACATGATGGTAGCCTAGGATCAGAGACAAGCAAGTTAATCATGAAGATAAAGGAAATAAGGAGAAAAAATTGCTTCTTCTTGTAAACTGAAATAAAAATGTATGTCTGGATGTGTCACCACCACACAGTGAGGAGCTGAGCTATATTTCAGCTTCCAGGTATTGTAATATTCAGGACAGGACTACCTTGTGTGACTACTACATAGCACTATAATGAGATATATATGTTTATGTAATGTTTATATGTTATATATATAATTTTATATAATATATATAACATATAATGGTTATATATTATAAGCTCTCCACTCTTTCAGAAAAGTTTATATCTAGCAATATTCTGCTTACACTTTCCCTTCCATGTGAGGTCAGCATTTCATCAGCTGCTACATTTCATCAGTCTCCTACAAGTTCCCCTTTTCTTCTAAAGTGCAAAACAGAAGGTTTAAACAAATCTCCTTGCTAAAGTCTCAGAAAAAAACAAACAGCTTTAACTGCATGCCATAAATTAAGGAAAAGAAGGGTTTGGGACAAAATCAGCTGGTTCCATAATTTGAGAAGATCTGGTGGTATTTGCAAATTCTTATCCCTGTTCCTTCTAAGGGTATAAACTGTACTTGTAAGATTTGAAGCATAGCTTGGTTGTGTAAAAAGGTGAAGACAGAGTTTGTATTCTACAGAAAACATCAACATTCTACAGAAAACATCATCTACAGAAAACAGCACTAGACTACCACCTGATGCTGTTTGTTGGTTTTTTTTTTTTTTTTTTATCTCATCAGTGAATACAACTTGAGTAACTTCCATGTTAGGTTGTGTAAAAAGGTGAAGACAGAGTTTGCATTCTACAGAAAACATCACTGGCCTGAAGCCAGCTTGGGGCTTGCTTAAATACTACACAGATCTGAGTATTTATTGGTGGAACTAAAGAAAAAAAATTTTAAAAGGGTAAAAAAAATGACAAGGAAAAAAAAGGCAAAACCAGTCCTAAACCACTTGTTTTCTGCTTCTGATATTTTACATAAAAGATGATTAATTTAAAGTAGATTAAGCTGGAGAAACAAAAAAATAAAAATGAAAGAATGAAAGATTCTCTTTTGATTAATAATCTTTTCATTACTATAACTGCAGTGTTCACTCATCATTATCTGTGAAGAAGACTAAATGCACTAGTTATATAAAGGTTATACAATTATTCTGATTTTAAGAAGAATACCAGCTGACCTAAAAGGTCTGATAAAATGTGATCTTGGATACCTTTAGACTAGTCTGGCATGCAACTCCCTTCCCTTTCATTAAGTAAGTCAAATTATCCTTCACACTGCACAGCATCTAAGGAGAGCTTTATCATCTGGTTGTCTGGTTTGGTGAAAACATCCATGTTGAGTCAAACACTGATTATGAGACTCTAATTGACAAGACTGGGATGCATACATAGTATCCCAAAACCTCCCCTGAGGTGTTCTTGGGCATTTTGTGAATTATCATGAAGTCTTACTCTGTACAAACACTGAAGATTTCAACTTTTCCAATCTATATGAAAATTTTTATTAATTAATGGAAATCACATGAAAATAAATTAAGCTTTTTATCCCAGCTCAGTTTCCTGTATCCTAATTCACTGTGTCAGTTATCACTAATGCTGGGACTCATGGTTCCAAAAATAATTCTGTTCTTAGAACAGAACAGGGTCCAGTTTCAAGAATTAGAGAAGTTGAGTAGTCACAAAAGTCTCAGCACTGTCTGAGTACTATAGCAGGGCTCTTTCAATTCCTCTACAGACCAGCATTTAGAACAAAAAATTGGGTTTTTTCTCCCATTTCCTGTTTCGTGAAGAAAATATTTGTACTGAAGAAATACATTGGCCCATAATTCACAAAGTCTCTCAGCCTCCCAACCATAATGCAATTTGTCAAAACAAACTTTTATCATAATTATGGACTTCTGTTATTTGCCTGCTGTTTATGGACATGCTTGATGCAACTATTCTTTTATGAACTATAAACAGCCAGATAGCATAGCTGTTCTCAGATCAGTGCCACAATTCTTCCACATGTGTGTTCTTCAGCCCCTCACTTCCTTCAGGACAATGTTTCCCTTGCTGAAGGGACTTTTTGAAAGACCTAGTAAGCATCAGTTTTGAAGGACTAAGCAAATTCTGTGTCCTCTTACTGACAGCCCTTGGCTTTCTTAGCAGATTAGTTTTCTATCAGGCTCAATGAGACTCTCCTGGTTTTCTATCTGATATCACATTAACCTTTCTTCATATTTTTATCCTGTGCAATGTTTATGCAAAATTCAGTTCTAACATGAATCCACCAGAGAAGGAGAAACAAAATCTTAACCATAAAACTCTTCTGATATCTATCTCAGGGGAAACCTTTTACCAAAAGATAAACATGCACTTGAAGTGCCAATTTTCTCTGTTGAGTTCACATTAAATCTCACAGAAATCAGTTTGCTGAATGGTTCTTCACACCTCTGAAAGTGAAGTGTATGTTTTATTTTGTCTTTGGCTTCTTTCCACTGTTATATTTTCACAGTGTGTTATGTAAATATTATGTGTGTGTTTTTGCATCTGTTCCCACAAACCTCCAATGAAATGTACCTTTCATAGTCTTTTATGCAAACTGGTAGTCTTTAGAAGGAAGGGAATAAACAAGGTGCAACACTTTCTCTTAACTAAGAACAAACTACTGACTGTCCATATTCAAACTGCATTAGTTCAGCTGTTGTTAATGACAATATGTGCTTGAACATCACCCATCTATCTCCTTTTTCTGTTTGTTGTACAGCAAGCAAATCAGAAAAAAAAAAATTAGGTCAAGTCTCATTCCTCTGTAGAGTAGCTACTTATTATAAAGTTTGCTCTGTTTCCTTTATTTCTCTCTGTTCTAAATGTTTTGATCTGTTTCACCAACCAAGTTTCCCTTTTACAGTGAACTTTCAACATTTTGCCATTCATTATTGAAGGGAAAGTGTCACAGCCAAGGCAGCTTTACAATCACTGTGGGGTGGAGGAGCACATTTTTAAAACTTCTTATCTCCTTGCAAACTTATAGAGGACCGATTTCAATCATTTCACTTGGAAAATTATTGCAAGCCTAGAGAAAGCATGAAGGTTAGTTCTTCCCTGAAGTAGGCAAATAGCCCAGCAGTTCTCTGAAAGACTGACAGGCACAACCAATTCTTCATGCTCAGCTCCAGGGAATCACAGGTGAGCATATCCTAAGCCTTCCTTAGTTTGTGGGAGAAACACTAGAAACATGAGACATACCTGTAGCAGCTGCATCCATTGAGATACAGTGTTGTTCTGTGAACCCTCAAAGAGGTTTTGAGGGAAGCCATTCCAGGAACTTACTTGCCAAAGCATTCCCTTCCAGCGCACGTGCTGAGGATGTAAAAATGCTGATACCAAAGAGAAAGGTAATAAAATTGGTGTTACGCCTTGCAGCACTAGACTACCACTGATGCTGGGTTTTTTTCTTTATCTCATCAGCGAATACAATTTGAGTAACTTGCATGCTGGATTGTCAAGAGAGCACTTGTTTTACAAAGCATTAAAGCTTATTTGGTGCCAGCTTGGCATCTTGCCACAGGTGCTACAGAGGAAGAGTTGGTTTAACTGAATTTTCTCCAGTCATTGCAATATCTCATAAGTAATGAGATTTCCTTGGGGCCCAAATGGAATATGCACGCTAGTCCCAAGATCAGCAATTAGCTTTTGTTCTAACTGAACATAATGATATAGAATGACATTTCACAACTTGACTGTTCCTTTTCTGTATACTATAGAACACTGAAAGAGAAACAATGCTGAAGATTTCGGTTTCTGCAAGACCTACCCGTTAGTCTGAAAGACATGCCAATTTGTTCCTTATCTAGAACTCTCATCATTAAGGCCATTTTGTTTGTATCTTTGCAATTTAACTTATTCCCTGAGGTTAAGTCATGGTTTTTGGGCTTCAGTTGCAAACAATTCCTGTATTTTTTCAGGGGACACGTGCTGAGGGCAACTCAAGTGAAAGTTCACCAGGTGCCACATCTTGGAACTAAATTAAATACCAAGGTGTGAACCAAACTTTGGGACAAGTTCTTTTTCTGTCGCTACCAACAAAGAAAACATCCATAGTGTTATTCTGCATGACCTTGTTTTCATGAGTGACTTCACCAGAAGGTTCATGTGTTTCATGTTAGATTACCTAGTGATGCCTATAGTTCAGGATCAGGTCCTACATTCTTCATCCTGATTGGTATATAGCGAGGTACATATCAAGTGTCCAATTGGCTGGGAGATTTCATTTACCACCGGTGGGATTTGGATCCTTTTCTGCTCTGGTCTTTCTAAATCCTTCCATTTTTTTATCTTTCCTTTTTTTTTTTTTTTTTTCCTAGGAAATCTGCCCTTAATAGGTTTGAGGACATGAAGGCAATGTGTTTTGTCAATAGTTCAATTAAAAGTGAATGTAGAGTTAACTGACACTTTGTAAAGCAGGAAGCCTGCCAATGTATTAAAGAACATAATAGAACATAGTTAAAAAATCCAAGACGTCACTGGATCAATACAATTGTTTTCCTGGATTCATCCCTCTAACAATGGTAAGTGTTCTGAGAAGTTCTCATCTATTAAACTAGAAAATAAGAATCACAGGGTTGCAGTGTGTCTACTACACAACAACTCATATTTCCTGACATACTGGAAATCTTTGTGGTTGCATACTTAGGCCTTTCCACAGAAGACCCATTTCATTCTGATATGTTTATGGATGCATATGAAAATCAGTTGTTTAGCCTTGAACCTACACAGTATTATTGTCAACTACCCTGGACACGCTGAGCAAGCACACCTTATGGAAAATGAGGTTTCATGTTCACTGAAATAAATTTATCCCAAAACCATAATTCACTCCAATTTTATAGAAGTGTCTGCATCAGAAAGTGAGAAAGAGAACAAAAGGCCTTACTTTTGCAGGTCCTGAAATGAAGTGTCTTAGCAGGGAATATAGTAGTGTCCTGCTGTTTACTCAGTGAATAAAATTGAGGAATTGAGATCTGAAGAAGAGGAAATGTCTCAAGAACCATCCCCCACATATTCCTTCTCTGCCCAGAAGAGCAAAAAGAATAAAAGTCGATGGGAATGAATCTGTACAAGACACAGACAGACAGACAGATTTAATTTGATTTACTACTCCTCCAATAAGCAATAACAGATACATACAGCAAGACTAGTACACTCGATGAACACTATAAGTAATCAGATTTAATGTTGTTGTCTACTTTAATAACTTCATTTTCCTGTTCAAAATATTTAAAGGTGAGGAAGGCAGAGGATTCCATGCTCAAACTGTACACAAAAAGATAGGAGCATAGTTTCTCAGTTCCAGGACACTAGCACAGACTAGTAACACTCTTTGTTTAGTCACTCAGGGCATTTGCATATGTGAAGAAACTTTTCCTGTTCTGGGCACTGAATTCACCCAGTCCAGGAAAATGCGTGCATGTGTCAAGTAGGAGAGCTGTTGAGACTGGTGACATTGACTTGTTACCCATCTACGGGAAATGAGGCTGACTAGTGTGAAACTGGGGACAGCTGTTTTGAAGGCCAAAACGCTGGGCTTCTACTCCTGTGCAGGGCAGTGATCCAAAGCAAAGAGCAGAAAACAGTGGCATGGCTTTAAGCAGTGGTACCTGACCTATGCTTGAGGTATAAGGGAGACTCATATATTCGTCTACTTTTCAGGTGGTGCCCTGTACAAACATCTATATGAAAAATGTGTGACAGAAATGAGTGAAAATGATGTGAATGAAGTCACGAAAAGTCCTTCTGTTCTGACCTATTTGTCTCCCTGTAGCTGCTCTTCTCCCCATTGCGTTACAGAAGTGACAGCACGTGGTAAGGGAAATGAGTAAGATGTAGGCGGCATTTTTTCACCCTGTAACATGAGTTCAGAAGAACTCAATAACGAAATCATACTGTGAAAGCATGCAAAAATATACCACCAGGGCGAATTCATAGTTTCTGCCTTTTTTGTGCTCTGTTACTGTAACGGCCACGGGAAAGAAGCTTTCAAGGAGAAGGTAGGTTTACTTCTGCCTTTTTCTGTTTTTCTTTTCTATTTTCTTTCCTGTTTTTCTTTTCCTCCAAAGAAGCTCAGCAAAGAAATACTTAGTTTTGTTATTTCTGCTAGTTTTAATGTTAAAATAAAAATGAGGTGTGAACAGACACTACCTGCAAATGCATGCTTTTGTCTGGTGAATGTCTTTGCCAATATTTTGATGGTGTGTTTTTCTACTCTGAAAATAATTGTATAAATAGATTTTAAAATTAGCAGTTCCTAGTGTTACTGGCCTCGTCCACATAGCAGTATCTCTCTTATGTTAAGACCTGCATTACAGCATTGAAGAATGCCTAAGTGACTTTTTCTTGAAAACAGTCGAACTGGAAAAGTCTGGATTTTGGAACTTTGCGTCCATAGAGTAAAATTACTATCAAGAGTGAATCCCTTTTAGGGGTACTGTATTTAGGCAAGAGCAGAATGGGAACATGGTATTGCCCTTTCTCCTTTATGATTTTAATACTGAAGTAGAAGACCTCACATAAGCACAGTTCTCCGAAAATGTCACTGAAATGGAGGCATAATTTTACCTTCATAGAACAACCAACATGTAAGCAGTAATTCCTGTCCTCAGGCCCTATTAATAATCTTGTTTCCCGCAAAGGATTGTAGAGCCAAATTTTCTTTTCTCTGATATTTTTCTGAAGCTAATACTCCTACATTTTTTCCAACATCTGCACTAGTGATGGAGATAATCTAAACTGACTCAAGAGGTGTAAATAAATAAAAGCATTCTGTATGCTTGAAACAGTGGATTGTTATGCACTTGAGTGCAATCATCATATCTCGCTCAGCTGAGTAGCTTACCTCTTTCGTGGAAAAAATGTCAAGAAACATTTCAAATAAAGCTAAAGACAGTAAAATAGGGGAAAATAAGTTATTCATGTATGAAACAAATTATACTACTGAGGATATTAACATCCTCCTATATGTATTTATTATCATCATCATCAAATAGTATAGGAGGCAGTTCAGAAAAAAAAGTACAATGCAGAGGAACTGAACTGTTCCTTGCATCACAGCTAACAGAAAAGGATAATAAAAGTACAGTCCTGCTAAATAAGTGACAAATATGGGTTTTGTCAAATAGTGGTTAAGTAAAAGGACACTAAATAAACTTAGATAGTCCTCAGGTATAAGCTGGAAAGAGAAAAATGTCAGTGTCTCCTTGAAATAATGTGAGATAAATGTCTCATGAAGACTTAGTGCTATTCCAGGTGTTGCTAAAAATAAAACTATAATGCTGACACTGTGAGTGAAGACCATAGGCTCAAAAATAAACATTACATGAAGGATAATCATACTTTTCTATTTTGTTAGATTTTATTTGGCATAACCACAAAAATGTGAATAAATAAAAAATGAAAAATAAATGAAAATAAATGTCTTCAAAACCTGGAAAAAAATGTCCTGTCAGCAAATGGTATAAAGAGACTCATACATATCTGAGTGATCTTCACAGCATGTGCCTGATGTTGATATGAACATGGCACTGTGCAGATGATTGGGACTATTTTGTAGGCAGAGTAATGTTCTGGCTGTAGAACTTGGGCTAATTAAAGAACTTCTGAGAATATCTCTATATACTTTTCTTGAATATAAAAGCCTAAGGTGGTCATTGAAGAGTCCAAGGATGTAGTTTTATTTGTTTTTTCCTCGACTACAATACCATTTTAGGAGTTCCTTTCACCCTATTTCTTTGTTGCTGCCCAACTCAACTGCTTGTTGGGCCACACATGAACCAGGTTGTGAACTGATCTGAAATCAGAATAACCCTTTTTTCTTTAGATTTGCTGCACTGCTAAATGCTTAAGGAAGCCCATCTCTCTAAAACCCTTGCACAGCACCTGCAATCATACTTCAGACTGCTGCATTTGCCTGGCAATTTCTTGATAGAAAGGAAATTCTTTATTTGTTTTGTAAACGAGGAAGTCAAGTACACAGATTTGATTGACCCAGGGTCATAAAGTGAATCTGTGGCAGGCTAGAGAACTGACCAAAGCTCTCCATCACCTGACCGCAGTACTGCAATAACTGTACTCTCGAAAGTAGTTTGTTGTGTATATGAACTTACATTTTTACTGGATATAAACAACTCTGTGCTGAGAGTTTTGATACATTTAGTGACTAGATAAGGGTCAACATATCTTACAGCAGCAGAAATAGCATAGATAGCTCTTCTCTGGGTTTTTATTGCTAACCCACACTGTCATCTCAGATGAGCTTGCTTCACTGTTTGTGGTAAAGGATGTTAAGCCAGGTTAAAAAAAAAGTGCTGGGAAGAGCAATAGTTTTAATGATGATCACTTATTCAATACTACTCACTACAAGGCTTCACAAGGAGTGGCACTAGCACAGCTAAGGAGGCAGGACGGAATCAGGAAGGAGCCATGGAAGATGGGGAAGGACGGGAGATGCTTAGGTCAACAATGCTGTTGAAAGAAATGTTGCTGAACCAAGTTTCAACCTTCCTCTTGGAAGTCAGAAAGTTTTCCAGAAATCCAGGAGGACTCTGACAGTTTTCTTGTCTCTTGAAAAATTTCTCTTTATTTCCAAAGATGTAAAAATTGGATGTGGATTTTTAGGGCTAACTGGAGAGCCGCATGTAAAGGTTGTACATGTGGTGTTTAAACTCAATGAATAGTGATTAGACTTGGAAAGCTGTGACCCAGGCCTTCAATTCACACTGAGAGTTGTTAAGAAGAGGTTCTGAATGACTATTATTTTCTATTGGAGATCTTACCTTTTGGTAGGGAAGAAACACACAAGAAACTCATTCAGATTTTGAGTAGACAACCTGAATAGACTTTTAACTTAAGCAAACTATCAACTTCTGCTTCAATTTTGTCTTGGTTCTACACTAATTATATGGATATTCAGGCTTCCTTCTATCAAATTCAGTCCAAACAAAGTTTGCCCCAGTCTTGAATCCAAACTACTGGAGCAGATTTCATGATTGAAAAATATGCCATTCTGTCTTCAAAATCCTGACACTTCTGCAGGGACTAGCTTAAGGAAGCAGTCTCAGGGTTAGTTTGTAATCAACCAGCTGTCACAGAGAAGAAAGCAGTGGACATCTTTTTTTTAAATCAGTAGTGCTTTGTAAGTCAACCAAGAGTCGGAGCACTGAAGCACAGGAGAGAGAACTTGCGTTCCTCGTGGTTGTAGAACTTACGTTCCACTGTAGACTAGACCTTAGTTAAACAGGGGATCTAAACAAAGGACACCATGGTGTCTGTCTTTGTTATCAGCTTCCACTAAATCACAGTGCTTGAGTTTATTAAAGACTTGATTAAATCCCAGTCACGTCTGGAACAATGGTAGATAATCCTCGTGGCTCAACACAAATAAAATCATTGCCATCTTCAAGTAAGTACAAAACTGCAAGACCCAAACAATATGCAGTTGGATTTACTAAACAGTTAGCTAAAAACTATCAAACGAGTTTGCAGAGATCTGGGTTACTTGAGCACTTACACAGTCTTTCTGCAGAGTGGACATGGGATATTCTTTCTGTGTTTGCAGGAATGAATGGGACAGCTATTGAAAATTTTGTCTGTGTCATTTTTAATGTGTCCTTCATGAACTGCACGTGGCATGTGGGCAGGACTGCTACAAGAGATACCCAGTATTTTCTGTACTGGAGGCCCTCAGAGTGAGTAGCTCTGTTTGAATCTAGGAAAATTTGGTTTCTGGTCTGATACGTTACATTGTCAATATTTAACTGATACAATATTTCATGTAAAGGAAAGAAAATATCACAGAGTGCCAGAATTACATCAAAGATAACTGGGGAAGGAACACAGGATGTCTATTCCAAAATGTGACAATAGCATATAAGAATGCTTATTTCCTGGTAAATGGATCTAGAAGTGGACAAAACATTCAGTCATATGAGAAGAAGATTATGCTATACAAAATTGGTAAGGATTTTTTTTTAATTGTTATTTCTAGTTTTATGCTAAAGTATAAGAATGAACAAAAACTAATGAGTAGAGACAACCAGAGGTTGGAGAATCATGAACATTTCAGTCAAATATCTATTCAGTGAAAGAAAGAAAGGCATCGTCTTTTAGGATTAACTAGCTAAGATTGCCTTAGTGGGACTATCTAGATGTCGGTCTTATTATTTCATAATTCTGTGCATCCACAAATACAATAGAACCAATTACCTTAACACTATGAGCAAAACCTTCATTTTTTTAAATGGAAGAATGTCGTTAATTTAAAAAATAGTATTTCTATTTTATATGAACACAATATTAAAAAAGACTAAGAAAAATAAATGCATACAGATTATATGTTGAATTTATTAAAATCTAATAAATGGCTTGTGGTTTTTTTATTTTACTTGCTGTTGTTGTTGGTACTCCAGGCTCCTCAACTGGAGTGCTAAACCAGGCTGTCATCAAAATATGGGGAAACTATAGTAATTCTGCTAAAGCTTCATCATATCTATTTAGACCAGTTGCTTGAACGTCTACCTAGATTTTTTAAAAGGCAAAGTGAAGAACGCTATTATTAACCAATTGTATTTCTGATCATATTATTGTAGAAAAACTCACCCCTCCATTAAATGTCACTGTGAACTGCACAGAAGCTTCTCATGCATGTAATATTCAGTGGCAACCACCTCACACAAGCCACGTGAAAAGGAGCAGCTGTTTCAAATATGAAATTGTCATAGAAAACAAGGTAAGAATAATTGTGACTTTTAATAGCACTTTGTATGTCTGTATTCCCACACATACCACCGTACAACTGCTACTTGGTTCTCTTCACCTACTTAACTAGTCTCTCCTTTTGACTTGTAGTGCCCCTCTTGCACATGAGCTGAGCACTGCTATCAATCACTCACAAAGAGGGGCAGCAAACTGAAGGAATGCTTTCAGCCCACTGCACAGCTGGTGCTTAAAGCAACCGGGCAAGGGATTCCCCACACTGAGGGAGAAACCTATTCTAGCACGTACAAGGGGGTGGAGTCTTAGATGTCTCCACCCGGATGCTTGTACTTTTTATTCTGTCTTTTGTATATCCAGCCTTGCCTTCTTCTCCTATTGCCTCCCTTTACGACACCAGCCTGTGTTGCTGAAGGAGTTTAGGAGTTTCTCTAGAGGAGGCCTGGAGTATACACAGTTAGTATGGTTGCACCATAATCAGCTGTAAGGGCCAGTCCCAGAGCATCTGTTCACTGTGGGGTTTCATTAAGTTCTGAGTCCATTGTTTTTTAACCCAAAGTGGTTTTCCACGTCTCAGCTGCATACAGTTGTTATTATAAATTTCAGTAACTACAAGTATTTTGAAGGCTTAGAAGAATATGGAAAGTACTATTACATCCTAAAAAAAAAATTCATAATATTCGTGGAAATATTTGTGAGTTTGTTGTTCCAACAATAAAAAAATAAAATTAATTTTATTTTTTTTTTTTAAAAAGGAGACATAACATAGCTAAACTAAATGTTTAAGAGTACAAAAGCTACACAGGCAAAAATACTAATGGCAATAATAATGTTTGAGTTTACTAGTAAGTTTTAGATACTTTGTTTTGTACAAGTAAAATGGAAAAGTTTAATTGCTCCTAAACCTAAGCCTTTTTTGTTTAGTGCTGTGATAATCAATTCTGTAATCAAATTTAAGTGGTATGATATTTTAAAACAACAGTGATGAGGAAAAATCATTTAGTGGAAGAATAGCTTAACTTCACAGTCTTTAAAAGAAGGCATTTAAAATATCAGATACACATTTTTTTCCTGAAAATCAAACATTCATGAGAGAGGGCTCGTTATTATATGGTAGCAAAAAAAAAAAAAAAAATCTTAGAAATTATACTTTTCTCTTGTTGCTAGGCTGATCCTAAGAAAAACTTCAACACCACATCTGAAACAGTAAGTCTATATTAATCTAACATTTATACTTTATTGAAATGTCTTCTATATCAGAGTATCTTCTAAACAAATTATGGTTTCACACTATCAGTTTCAATGTACTACATATGTTCTTTACTGATAAGTTTTCTAAAACCAAAATTTTAAACTGTTGTTTATAAAACATGGTACAAAAACACCTGCAAATGTGGAACTTGATATTACTTCACAAGATCTTCTATTTTACATTTTTTGTACTTCCTAGAAAATTCAGATATATATGTATAAATATGGATCAGGATTCTATGTAACAGAAACACAAAATGCGGTGAATTTCTTCTTTATTAATGGTATCTGAAAGGGGTTGAGATGGAAGAGGCAAAAAAAATCACCTGAAAGATTAAGCCAGTATAAGGATGGACTTAAAAAAATATCAGGTTTTTCACATCTGTATAATCTGGATTTCAAACTCTACTTCAGTTTTGGAAACATCCACAGTAAGGGAATGTCAGATCTCCAAAATTTTTTTCGCTAAAGTCCTACTGTTTAGCATAGTCTAGGGAGCCAGGGAAGCACATAGCAAATTTCATCTTCATATTACCAATAACAAAAATGTTTAAACAACAGGAATTAGGATGAAACAATCTAATTTATTAAGGCGTATTTTTGTATTTGTTGTTTCACTCTAGTCTGTCCACAGAGACATAGGTAAAATTTTCTCATCATGATATAAAAATAATAAAGAATTCTCAGTCTAGTTGTTTTGCATTATAGCACTCCTACCTGTATGAGAGCTTCAGTGCAGAAAAAAGGTACAGTGTCAAAATCCGAGCAACTGACACAGGCATTTGTTTAGTGAGCCCAAGCTGGGGAGAGTGGAGCACACCGGTGGAGTTTGGTAAGAATGAAAATCACTTCCTTGACCAAGTTCAGTTACTCCTTGTCTGCCTCATTTATTACTTCACCCTTAGAGGTGGAAACACATTGGTAATTGCTCATTAATTTGCTAGGACAAATAGAGGTGGAGGACTGGCGTGTCTCTTAATATAAGGGACTTCTCCAAACATTCTGGTGTGACGGTGCTTCTTGCAAGGCGTTAGCGAATAAAGCAGACCTTTTTGAGGTCTGTTGCCACCTCTTCTTCCATCTCTTATCCTGGAAAAAGGAAAACTCATTTTTCTGCCTGTTACTCTCTGGCTCTTTGGATATTTCAATACTTTATAGGGCTCAGCTCCTCCAATCTCCTTACTGCAGATAGTCCACATACTGGCAACCATCCTGTTCCTTCACATACTACAGAGCAGTGAGGTGCTAAAGTTATCTCTTCATACAGTGTTTGACACTCTCATGCAAAGCAGATTGCAAATGGCTGTGAAATCATTCCTGTCCTATGATGCTAACCAACACTTTGGTGATTGTTTGACTTTCAGGTAAACAACCATTTACATCTGCTTCATCATATATGTTATTTCTGACATCGGGACTGGCAGCAAGTCTTGCACTTTTTCTCTGCACAGTGTAAGCCTCATTTCTTGTGCAAAATTTTTATTCTATAGTTGAAATAACACCTTTTCCCCCAGTGAAAAATTTCTGGTTTCTTTATAAAGGAAACGAGAGAGGGGAGAAATCAACACTGAACTACACTAGCAATCATGACCTGCTGGATGTTCCTCAAGTGGGCTTTGTCTTTCTGATTCCCAACATTCTTATCCACTTGATTAATATAAGACAATGCTTTCCAATACTAGGACAAAGCTTTACTTCAGTGTCACTTTCCCGACATCAGACTCTGCAATGCAGATGTGTGGTACATGAAATTGTTTTCATGCTTTGACGATATAACCCTTCCATATACTTAAAAAAAAACAACTTCCTACGAGGTTTTAGTAAGTCATAAAATAAATTATTGTCATCCAAATTCTGAACAATGACATTATAACATTGTATTTAGCCTATGTAATGTTTAGCTACTTTTGATTTAGAAGAACACTACTTTTGTCTTAGAGGAGTAAAATAATACCTCAGGAGCATTATTATACTATATGTGCTCAGATGTTTGAACACTAAGTCTTTTCTCCACCAACACTTTTTGTCACTGTAGAAGTGTTTACTTGAAAAAAACATCTGCTACAGTACCACAGCCAAGAGACCCATTCCACGAGGCCTGTCCAGTGGATTTTCAGGTATGTTTTCTTTCCATTTTCCTGGAACTTAAAAATTTAGGTCAAGTTCAGTCTCAAAGGTATGATCCAAGTGTCAGAAAGATGCACACAAGAAAGAATCATTTTTCTTTCCTCTTCTTGTTCCTGTGGAATGGAAAGAGAAGGTCCATATGCAAATAAATCTTCTGTTTTACCTTTTTCAGTATGAAAAAATTGTCATTTGTCTATGTGGACCTTTGGAGAAAATACACAGTTTCACCTTTCTCTCCCTATAAACCATATGCTATCACTTGAACAGCGCTGAGCCTAGGCTTCTCAGCACAGTAATAATGCAGAATCAGACAGGGAGAGAAGGGACAAAGAATTCTACAAAAGTTTTGCCATAGGAGGTGTGGAGCCCCATGTCAGTATTTGGTAATGATGGTGGAGGAGGAAAAGTTTCTCCGGTGTGGTTAGCAAGAAAGTAAAGCAGAGAGTTCAGAGGTGCTTACTTAGCTGGAAGGACTCATGAGAAGGAGCAAACACACAAACATTGCAGGAACTGCCCATCTGGACAATATGTTCCAGTTGGCTTTAAGCTGGCTACAGGGAGGTCTGGGAACTGAAACTTGTCTGCAGGAACACACTGAAGTACTCTTTAGCCTTTATAAAACCTTTTAAGTTCTCTTCCTTCATCATGTTGACTCTTCTATGTTTTAAAGTAAGTTTCTGGCTTTTGCGTTTGTAGTGGGTTGACATTGGCTGGATGCCAGGTACCTACTACAGTCACTCTCTCTCACTGCCCTCTGCAACTGGACAGAGGAGAGAAAATGGAATGTAGGGTTCATGAGCTGAGAGAAGGACCAGGAGAGGTCACTCACTGATTACCATCATGGGCAAAGCAGACCCAAAGTGGTGATATAAATTAAATTTATTACTAACACAATCGAAGCAGGAGAATGAGAAATAAAATAAATCTTAAAAAATTCTTTTCCCCTGCCCCTACCTCCTTCCCTGTTTCTATCTCCTCCCCCCACAGCGGTGCAGGGAGATGAGTAATGGGGGTTATGGTCAGTTCATCACAGGTTATTCCTGCTGCTGCTCAGGGAAAGGAGTCCTTCCCCTGCTCCATTGTGGGGTCTCTCCCACAGGAGCCAATCCTTCATGAATTTCTTCAACATGAGTCCATTCCAGGGGTAACAGTTCTTCCCAAACAGCTGCAACATGTGTCACTTTTCCACAGACTTCAGTCCTTCAGGCACAGGCTGCTCCAATGTGAGTCCCCCACAAGGCCACAAGTCCTACCAGGAAAACCTGCTCCCATATGGGTTCCTCTCCCCATGAGTCAGCACATCCCTGCCAGGACCCTGTGTCAGCACTGACCTCCCATGAGGTCACAGCCTCCCTCCTTTGGGCATCCACCCACTATGGTGTGGGCTCCTCTGTGGCCTGCAGGTGGATTTCTGCACCCCATGGTCCTCCATGGGCTACAGGGAAATAGCCCCTCTCACCATGGTCTGCAAAATGGGCTGCAGGGGAAAACCTCAGCTATGGGGCCTGGAATACCTCCTCCCCCTCCTCCTCCACTGACCTTGGTGTCTGCATTGTTATTCTCATGTTCTCATTCTGCTTTTCTTTTGCTGAAATTTCCTTTGTGCAATAACTTTTTTCCCTTCTTAAAAATGTTATCACAGGGGAGTTACTATCGTTCCAGATTGTCCTGGCCATGGGCAGCAGCGGGTCCATTCGTAGGCTTTGGCCCTACTGGACATGGGGGAAGCTTCTAGTAGCTTCTCACAGAAGCCTCTCCTGTAGACCCCCTGCTACCAAAACCTGGCCACATAAAATACTGAACCAATACAGAGTTGAAAAGTCTTTTTTTCCTCTTTGCGGAGCTCAACATGGAGGGAAGACCTAGACATGACTATTTCTCTCTTCTCACTGACAGTCCTACTACAGTTCTTATATAATAGCAACTCATTGAATAACAGGAGATTCACAAATCATGACTTTGTGGCTAACCTCATGCCTGAAACACTAATGAAATGTTTTATTCTTCCTTTAATAGACAGAATATGAGAATCTGTTAATAAACCGTGAAACTGAAGAAATAATAAAGATTGAAGAAGTGATGGAATGCAAGTGAAATGAGCTACTTGATATTTTTCAAGCATATATATCTTGTTGGTAGAAATTACCAGGCTTTTCATATTCTCTTCTTCTTGCAAGCAATGAGAATAGCATTGCCTGTAGAGACAATGCCCCAAGAGCCTATCTTTAAAAGCCTCTTCGTATTTGATTGCATTTTCCATAAATATTTTGAGTTGTTTGGACTACTTCTGTTTCTTCTTATGAGGCATACTGCAGTGTTTCAGCAAAAATATTTCAGTATTGCTTTGGAAGTTATTGTACTGCTTTTCAACACCATTCAGAAGAATAAGAACAACCAAACTTAAGGGGTTTCTTCAGGATCTCCAGAGGTTCAGTGTCTTGAAAAAGGTACAGTTGTATTGACACTGATCAGGAATAAAAATTTGTCAGCTGTACGAAAACCCACTGAAAATTAGCCAAGATCAAACCTCTTAAGAAAGATCATTTGTTCATATAAAATGAGTATTATTAAAGAGTTCATGATACAGTTTTTTAAGTCTATTTGTTGCATTTAATCTATGTTGCTACACCCTCAGCACACAATATGAGTCAGCGTTGCCCTGACAGCCAGGAGGGCCAGCTGTGTCTGGGGGGGCATCTGGCAAAGCATCATCGGCCAGTTGAGGGAGGAGATTGTCCCGCTTTGCTGTGCACAGGTGTGGCCTCACCTTGGTGCAGCTTGGGACATCACAATATAAAAAAGACATAAAGCTATTATAAAGCACACAGAGGAGGTCTGTGGAGATGCAGAAGGACTTAGAGGGGAAGCCATACTGGGAGCAGCTGAGGTCACTTGGTCTGTTCAGCCTGGAGAGGAGGAGACTCGGGGGGAGACCTCGCTGCAGTCTACAAACTCCTCGTGAGGGGAAATAGAAGGGCAGGCACTGATCTCTTTTTTGTGGCAACCAGCAATAGGGCCCAAAGAGCTGCATGAAGCTGTCAGGGGAGGTTTAGGTTGGATATTAGGAAAAGGTTCTTCACCCAGAGGGTGGTTGGGCACTGGAAAAGGCTCCCCAGGGAGGTGGTCACAGCATCAAGTCTGCTGGAGATCAAGGAGCATTTGGACAACACTCTCAGACATATGGTGTGATTCCAGGGGCTGTCCTCTTCAGGATCAAGAGCTGGACTTGATGATCCTTGTGAGTCCCTTCCAACTCAGGATATTCTGTGATTCTTCAATTCCATCAAGTCTCAGGATGGTTAAAGTCATCTCAAGTAGCTGAAGTACTTTCACGGTAAATAAAGTCCTCTCAGAGCAATAAAATTCCACTGGACAGGATTACCTTCAAGGGATCATCTTTGAAACTAATTTTTCCTATGTTTCTGTGTTTCTAAATAAGTTTTCAATAAAAATATATTTTGAATATCCTTTTGAAGAGGAACCAACTGCCTAAAGATAAAAGCATCGGCATTAGAAGTGGACAACTAAAGCCAAAGCTTACTTTAATCTGAAGGAAATTAAGCAGAGACAGTGTACTGGATCCTCTCCATCCTACTTCACTCAGTGTTGATCATGGCCATTGGTGCACCCCTTACATCCCCACTGCTTTCAGTATGAAAGTTGCTGACACTTCAAAGCCATTAAGAAAACCTGTTCACTGCCAGCACCCTGCTGGGAAAACCATAAATCATGTCCATGAAACAGTGCAGGTGGGAGTAGATGTGGGATTAAGGTGTCATCTTCCCATCCCTGGTCAAAGACCCAATATAAAAATCTGGAAAGGATGGTCAGATTTTACAACTTTTTAATCAAGAGTTTGGAATGTTGATCCACATAGAAGTCTTTTTTTTCTAGAAAGTTCTTGCTGCAAGGACTAAATTGAAGCTCTTGTCTACCATTTATGTTTTTGTGACACACGCACAAGCTGTAACCAGCATAACAAAATACCCAGGCAGTTCTTTTGAACACTCCTACTTTTGTTGAAACAATAAATTATTCTTCAAGATTTTGTGACTTTTAAGAAAGGTTGGGTTTAATCCTGCTTTTGCAGTGATTTTACTTCCAGTAGGGCCAGAAGTCTGTAAACAGCCCTAGTGTCTCCACCTAGGTTTCTCCTCTCTCTTCCTCTTTCTTTTTCTCTTCTCATTTCGCTTGCAGCTCCTGGATCATAGAGAGGCCATTCAACACTAATTTTATGGCATCTGAAAGACAACAGACCTAGGTAACACCAGCAGTAATGCCAGTTTTGTTTGGGAATTTTTAATTTTTTTTTTAATTTGCATTTTTGAAAGCTGCAGGTAAGGACTTTCCCTAAATATAGACAAGCAAAGAAATCCCCTAAACAAAACAGTTCCCTTTTCTGCAGTAATACCACTGTCCTGGGCTGTTTGGATTGTTATGGGCTGTTTGGATTATTATACTGCAGTATATTCCAGTTTAAAAACAAAGTACCCGAATCCCAAAACCTTAAACCTCAGTCTTCTTCATTGTGTTGCAGAGATATAAAATCTGAGAGAGTACACAAAATGCTGTGTTACCACCACAAAATTGAGTGCTTCCCTCCAAAGAGAAGAACACAGCAAACTGTAGGGTTTTTCATTCTTTGTGATCAGAAGCCCTTTCTTCTGTCTTTACAGCACAGTAAGTGTTCAAAAAATACCTACATGGATAAGTATGGAATTTCTTTAATTGTCAAGTACAGTGAAACTTCTGACAATGGACTGCTTTTTCCTCTGAATTGTTGTCACGGGCCCAGACCTAACAGCTTAGCTTTCAATTGCTTTGCCTGTTATACTGTGATAGGGGTAGTCATAGTGATTCTTACCAAAAAGAGTTGTTTCTTTGACTAAATCTACTTTTTTATAGAATACCCACCTATATTTATTTGCTCTTAATTCCCACTCTTTGCTTCATAACTGTGCTTCAGAAAAACTTTGTCAGATTTTTGTTCTCTACTAGCACACGAAGACAGTGAACATCCATGAACTGGTCCTTATAAATCCACTATTGCCTTAGACTTTTACCTTTTAAACAACAAAAGACCAGGTCAGGCTCTGCTGATTCTCTCATGACTAGAGTTTTTTAAGTTCTGGATGTCCAAAGTGAGTTGTTCATCTTCTCAGTCAACACTAAGTTATTAACAGATGTGATCAAATGCACAAACATAATCACAGGATGTCATTTAATAGATTGATTTTTGATTCATACCTGGCTCTATTGGCACATGCCTTGCTGTTTTAGTACTGCATGTGAGCAGGTACTTCTTCCCGTGTTTTTTTTTTTTTTTTTTTTTTTTTTTTTTTTTTTTTTTTTTTTTTTTTTTTTTTTTTTTTTTTTTTTTTTTTTTTTTTTTTTTTTTTTTTTTTTTTTTTTTTTTTTTTTTTTTTTTTTTTTTTTTTTTTTTTTTTTTTTTTTTTTTTTTTTTTTTTTTTTTTTGTGTGTGTGTGTGTGGGTTTTTTGTTTGTTTGTTTGTTTGTTTGGGTTTTTGGGGTTTTTTGGGTTTTTTGTTTGTTTGTTTGTTTGGGGTTTTGGTTTTTGGTTTTTTTGCTTGTTTGTTTGTTTGGGTTTTTTGTTGTTGTTGGGGTTTTTTGGGTAGAAAATGGTTTTGAAGTCAAAAAGTTTCTATATATGAGTAGACTTGTGCAATGGGTTGACCCTGGCCAGATGCCAGGTACCCACTAAAGCCACTCTATCACTCCCCTCTGCAATTGGACAGAGGAGAGGGAAAAAAACCAAAACCCTTCATGGAGAATCCCCATCCCCCAACCTCCATCCTCCAGAGATGTCTTATATTGAGAGATGCTTTGTACTTCTCATTATTGCTTAAAGCTAGAGAGAAATACATTTAAAAGAAAATATTTTTATGCACGCACTGGATTCCCAAGCAGCAGCATACTCTGTAAAACAGAAAGGGAAATTTAACTGCTTGTTAGTGTTATATGCAATCAGGACTTGAGCATTTACATAAATTTGCTATGAATCAGGAGGGAAGTGATGAACATTGTATTTTGCAACACTTCCGATGCTAAGACAGTTCCCCAAACACAAGGGAGGGTAACAGCCCTGTTTATAGCTATACAGCCTTTTAAAATACAGTCTTTCCTTCTTCTCTGAACCTGAAGATTATGACAGAAAGATAAACGAAATAAAGACATTTTGAAATAGAAGGTAGGTAGACCTTTTTTCTTTCCAGCTGTTCTGTTTGCTGAGGTATTCACTGAGACTTTAGGAAGTTCAGGACTGGAGAGGATATCCCAGGTAAAAATAGAAAAAGCTATGAGAGGAATATACGGAGCTAAGTCAAATGAAGGGGTTTTTTTTCTTTTTTTGCAGATAAAGTACCTACTACCTGTTAAGAAAGGTCCTAGACACAATTTTTACTTTTTTATTGGATTTGATACTGGATTTGCAGAAGTTAGACATTGCTCCTAGATCATAGAATTGTGATCACAGAATGATTTGGGTTGGAAAGGACCTTGAAGATCATCTAGTTCCAATCCCACCATGGGCAGAGACACCTTCCACTAGACCAGGTTGCTCAATGCCCCAGCCAACCTGGCCTTGAATGCTTCCAAGGATGGTGCAACAAGTTCTCCATGCATCCAGTTCCAATGCCTCACTGCCCTCACAGTGAAGGTTTTCTTCCTTGTATCTAATCTGCATCCTCGAAAGCAAAGAACTAACACCCTCAGAAAACTTATTCAACACTGGGTAGCTGGAGTTGAATGATACTGCTGTGACCCATCTTGATGTTTTCTCTTTGCAGCTGTTTACCCACCTACCTGACATCTGTTCATCCTAAACTTCGTATAAAGCAGAGAGATAAACAATATTTAGAGCTTAATATATTATCCATCAAAGGTTTATGAAGTGCTGCTGAGATCACCAGCTTTACAAATCAGCACACAAATTGTTTTGTTGCATCTATAATCATATCTTTGGAGGATTTATCTATAAAAACATTTTCATTGAGTCTGTCAATACAAACATCCTTCAGTGTTACTATCCAGAGTGCAACATGTCATTCCCGACCCAAGCAATAACTACCCGGACTTGCAGGCATCTAACACACCTAAGCATGTGTCATGACATGATCCTCCAGCTTGGAAGAGTCATAGGATTTTTCCTCATCACAGATATTCCTCTGTTTGCAGGCATGAATGGGTCAGCCATTGAAAATTTCTCCTGTGTGATTTATAACATTTGCCTCATGAACTGCACTTGGCAGGCAGGAAGGGCTGCTCCAGCAGATACGCAGTACTTTCTCTACTGGCAGAACTCAAGGTAAGTAGGTCTGCTTGAGTCAGGGAAGTCTGAATTCTCATTCAACACATCACACTGCCCATGTTTCATGAAAATACCTTGTTTTATACAGAGATGTTGGGGAGATGGAATGTGAGCTTTACATTAAGGATGCAAATGGCCGAAACGTGGGATGTAGATTCCAAAATGTGAGGATAGAGATTGAAAAAGCTCACTTCGTGGTGAATGGGTCTAGCAAAGACTCCCTGATCCAGTTCTATGATGAGTACATTGAACTGTATAAAATTGGTAAGTAAATAATTTATTTTGGCTTTATTTTCAATATTGCTTGAGAAGAGTAGACCATTTATCCCTGAAAAGGAACTGTGTACCCTGTCTCACCCATACGTGAAAGTAAGAGACTGGCATATTCAAGAAAACCTATTTCCTGAGCAAAAGAGCAATGAGGGAAATTAAGCAAGAAAGCTCCACAGCTGCAATCTGCCTCAGATTCTTTAGCAATCTACCCTTATTGGTTTCAGGTTTTTCTAAAGGAAGGTTCATGAGACTTAAAAAACTGTACTTTCCCCTGATGTCCTTTCAGTGATGGCCAAATGCTTTTCCACAGAGGATACTTTTTAGAAGTTTATCTGAGCACTGATTCTTGCTTTTCATTGCCAGTGAGGATGACAGTGGCACCATACCCCTGTTTAAATGAATTAACACACATACAACAGAGCTTTCACATGTAGGGCTCTACTTGGAAGTATCCTGTGCAATTATTTCTATTGCGGTAAAGTCTCACTGGCAATGTCACACTGGTTTTGGTATTGTCTTCAAAATGTAATATCACTCACGGCCAATGGAACAAGACTGATCTTTGATCAAGTAGCCCATCACAAATAGGCCAGGTCTGTCCCTAAAGATCGATGCAAATTAGTAATCTAGCTGAAATTAAGCTTTCCTGTACCAGCCTTTTGTCACCCTTTCTGCTGCGAGTGACTGTCTTTTGCTGTTCCAATAATCAAGTCCCTGGCAATGATCAAAATATAAAGGTCATCACATTTTTGCTTACATCTATGAAGTTAGGGGAGATACACAAAAAAGTTGCCTAAATTATTAAAACTGAAATGTCTTTCTTAAATTTTAATGACTATTTCTTTTGCAAGGGGGAGTAAACTGTATAGTTCACAACATAAAGAAACCAACACCATCATGTCACAGAAGGTTGTTGTGAGAAGGCTTAAAGAAAAAACAGTGTATTGAATGTCTTCTTACTTATTCTAGTTTAGCAGGGGCTAGTTCATCTGTAGTAACAAATATTATTTCAAAAAAAAGACAGTACTCTATTCATCTAGAAAAGTAAATGAAGCGGGTTTGTATCTTTGTATGCTCCTTTATCATCTTCCCTGGCTTAATCTCTTTTTTTTTTTTTTCTTATCCTGGGGACATGATTTAGAAAACATTGATCTTCCAACTATTTCTAACAAGTCCAAAGAAAAATAAATACAAATTAGTATCTTTCTTCATAGAAGTGTTACTTGCAATTGTACTCTTGTCAAAGTAAAAAGGGGTCAAGGGATTTTAATTATTTGGATTCTTGGCTATATCATTTCAGAAAAGCTCATGCCTCCCTCAAATATCACTGTCGACTGTGATGAAATTAAAAACGATTGCATAATTCAATGGCAACGACCCCAAATAAGTCACTCTAACAAAGACAAGTGTTTTGAATATGAAATCAACATAAAATATAAGGTAAGAGGAATTTCTTCACCTCTGTTTAACATTAATTCATATGTTTCCATTTACAAGTAGACAAGGATGAAAAGAAAATCAGTCTCTCTTGTATGATGCAGTCCTCCTCATTTGCAGCATCATATTCCCTGGTGGCTGTGCCTTCTAGGGATCCTGTTATGCCATACTGCCACATTTTATTCTTTTATTTTATTCCTGCTCTCTTGAGTGAGATAGTGAGGGAGATATACTAGGTAAGGGAGACAGTCCCAGAGGAGAAGCATGGTTAATAAAGATTTGAACATACCACAGCTTTGGCTGTGACAACACTGAGAAAAACACTTCTTTCAGTAAAGCCTGTTGGAATTGCCCTGGACTGGAGCCTTTCCAGTGGTGATTGCATAGCTGTGAAAGGGCAGAGCTGGGCTTTAAATACTGAAAAGAGAAATATGCATTCACTTAACAAGTTTGAGTTGATGGAGGTGAATTTCTCTATATAGGAAATGCAAATAGCCTATCCAGATATAAACATCACACCTATTGGTCCAAAAGTTAAAGATTCATAACACTAAATAAAAAGAAAATAAATGTGAGAGAAAGCAGAGAGGCAGTGTGATTAAGCACAGGTTACTCGGGAAATTATTTAAGTTACAGAAAGTCGAGACCTTAACCTTACAAGTCTTTTTGCAACAGTAGGGAAGGAATGATCTTGCTGTGCTCCCCTGCTGGAGTGTATGTAAACAGCTGTAACTGTGGCATAATCGCGTCAAAAGACCACAGGGTGGCAGATAGTGACTACAAAGGGAAAACCTTCCTGAACTACTGCCAGATTAGGTCACTTAGTGCCTTATTGAAGGCTTTCCCTAGATTTCTGATATTTGGAATTTCTTATTCTGAATTGAGCTTGCTATTTCATAATGAGTTTTCTTGCAAGCCCAACTAACTGCTTATGAAACAGCAATATTCCTCTGAATTGTTTGGCTATTGCAACAAAGAAACCTTATTGAAAATTCCATATGGCACTGGAATAAAAGTCAGTTGCAAAAAAAGCAATACATACTTTTTAACATCTTTTAATATGACTAAAATTCATTTTATAAACAATATTGAATTGCATACCTTGTCTGAATTTCTGAGCTTTTTTTAATAATAAGTAGCAGTTAGCAGTTATCACTTTATTAATTATGTCAAGGCCCAGCAATTACTCCAGCAGTTGAGCAGCACAGACTTTCTTGAGACTTATTATATAAGATGCAGCTATAATCATGTCTTTGGAGGATTTATCCATAAAAAATTCTTCTGCAATATTTATTGCTTTACCACTACCTGGTCTAAACTTATATTTCTTTGCCAATACACTATGAACAAAAAATGTTGTTTTACAGTCAGCCTTTAAACTGTATTTTTAATAGCGGAAGTTACTTGCATTGGGAGCAAACATACACAGGAAAAGTTATGAGTAACAACAAAAATTATGAGTAACATAATTTCAACCATATTTTTTCATGTCTGAAAAAATGTTTCTTCAAAAATGGGGGGTGGTTTATAGATCAGGATATCTGGGTAACCCAAAGGAAAACTTCACCAATGAACTGAGCTAAAAAGGCACCAAATACCTCCCCCATGTTCTTTGTCACTAGGTTCCCCCAACTCTGTAAGACACAGGCCTGCTTTATTCTTAATCTTTCTTGATGTCAGTGAACTCATAAAAAACTTCCTTGTGTTCACCTCACTCACTACTCTCAACTCCAGCTGAGCTTTGTCTTTCTCGACTCCATTCCTATATGTGTGGATTATATCTTTGTATTCCTCCCAAATCTGTTCTTCTCCCTTGTGTGTAATTCCTTTTTGTCTCTGAGCTCAGACTCAAGCTTCATGTCCTGCCATGCTCACTTGGCACACCCGATTGATTTTCTGCAAACCTGAATGGACCATTCAGGTGTGTCCAGAATAGGGCAATGAAGCTGGTTAAGAGTCTGAATCACAAGTCTTATGAGGAGCAGCTGAGGGAACTGGGGTGGTTTAGCCTGGAGAAAAGGAGGCTCAGGAGGAAGACCTTAATACTTTCTACATCTGCCTGCAAAGATGTTTTAGCGAGGTGGGTGTTGATCTCTTCTGCCAAGGAACAAGCAATAGGACAAGAGGAAATAGCCTCAAGTTGCAGTAGAGGAGGTTTTAAGTGGATATTAGGGAAATTTTTTAACTGAGAGGATGGTCAGGCAGTTGAGGAGGCTGTTCAGGGGAGCGATGGACTCACCATCCCTGGAAGTGTTTAAAAAACATGTGGCCTTATGTTTGGTCCAGGTGCCAGGATAGAACTGACCTTTGCCAGTTGTGATGCCTGCCCACACTCAAACAGGGTCAAAATACACCCCGCCCAAAATACACAGCAATTGTCAGAAGACTTTTATTACCTCAGCATGCCAGCAGGGGTTCCTCGGTAGTTTCCTGAGTGAGGTAAGGAGCAAGCACCATGGAGAGACAGCCCATAGCAGAGGATGGGGGTGGAGTTTATGAGATAGCCCGTGAGCACCAAGTATGATGAATAACCTTGCGAGCTGTCACATGAAAAGTACATGGCTGATTAGGGTAGGGTGCATAATAACAGGTTTTGGGAAAACCCAACCAAAAGCAACATAAGTAACAATATATTGCAATGTAGAATTTTGATCTTAACAAAGCATAAAGGGTTCCATTTTAAGCAATACTTCGATTGTTGTTGTACTGACTTACGTTGCCTATTTCCACTTTATTCTTACACATTTAACCACACAATGCGGCACTCGTGGACTTGATTTAGAGGTGAACATGGCAGTGCCGGGTTAATGGTTGTAATGAGTGATCTTATGGCTAAACTATTCTAAGATTCTATGATTCTTGTGCTCTGATGAGGTTGTCCTTGTAGATCAAGCAGCAGCTTTGCCCTACAAGGCACTTTCCTCAAGCTACCTGAAGAGGGTCTCATCCGCTTCCTTTTCTTAATTGGGAGATCTGGAACAAACATCTACTACATTAACATCTGTGCTGGTCTGTGCTCCAATACCTACTCACAAGTCATCTTACTGGTTCATCATTCATCTCAAGACAGAGCTCTATGCATACAAGGCACTCCTTTACACCCAGCAGAAGGATCAAATTACCAAGCTTCTTTTCAAGGACACTATCACCCCCTCTGGTGAGATGTATCCTGTGCCTGCTCAGTAGCCCCTGTTTCTCAAAAAGAGTGCCAAGGTTGTAGAAGACAAAGCCCTGCCTGTAAAACCAGTTACTCAGTCACCTGTTGACCTGCTGGATAACTGCAGTTCTGCTCAAGCCTTTTCATCTCACTGATGAGATGAGGAGACACCATCTGGACTTTCTGCTCTTCACCATCTCCTCAGTGATCTGCAAACACCCTTGAAACCTTCCAGATTACCCCTAGGCCTGTCACTGGCACCCACACAGAAGAGAAGTGAGGGGTTCAGTGGCCAGACAAGTCTGGCTGTCCTTATGCAGCATCCTGGATCCTGGCCCCGGCAAGTAATAGACCTCCATGAGGTCAGGTTGGTTGATCAGTGGCATCATTCCCTGCAGGAGTGCCTTTTAACTATCGTACACATTTTCTCTATTTTTTTTAATTGTGGTGCCTCTCTTCTAAAGTTTGCAAAAGACCAGTTGTCATTCTGGAACTCCATTTTGTTATACTTTCACCTAGACTGATCCTTGTGCATAAGCTAGCTTGTTTGCAAGTACTAGAAGCTGTCAGGGACAGCAGCTTGCCTTATAAAAATCTTAGAATAGTTTGAGCAGGAAGGGACATTAAATATTATCTAGTTCCAACCCCCTGCCATGGGCAGAGGTGCCTTTCACTAGACCAGGTTGCTCAGAGCTCCATCCAGACTGGCCTTAAACACTTCCAGGGATGGGGCATCCACAGCTTCTCTGGGCAATCTGTTCCAGTGCCTCGCCACTCTCATAGTAAAGACTTTCTTCCTAATAATCTAAACCTATGGTCCTTCAGCTTAAGGCCAAACCTGTGTGCTGTCACTGTGAAAAGTCCTTCTCCACACTTCCTGAGGGACCCTTTAGGTACTGGAAGGTGCTGTAAGGTCTCTCTGGAGCCTTCTCTTCTCCAGGCTGAATAGCCTCATGCTCAGATGCCACATGAGCATGCATGCAATTATTATATGCATAAACGAAGTCTGGATAAATTTAATCTTGTTGTAAAATGGAGTATTTCAAAATAATTAGGAAAATAAATAACTCTGGTAGTCTAATGGAGATTATATTGTTATGTGTGGTCACTACATTATGTGATAGTTACTATGGCTATTCAGAAAAAAATTAACATATTTTATTTTACCTATCAAAAATGTAGTTGGAGGGCATGCAGTTGTGAGTCCATGTCAGTTCCCAATTATTTTCATCTAAAAGAAAAGAAAAAAATATTTACATAGTAGTTGCAATTATATATAGTGACATTTATTGTGAAATTCAAAAATTAGATGCAAACTAAAAAGTTTATTTCAGAGATTTTTATCTTCTTGGTGTGTGTAAGAATAAAGTTACAGTTTTCATTCAGGTCTGATTTGCTTATGTTTGAGTTTAGTCACCAATCTGAAACAAAATTTGTATCTCAACTACAGTGGCAAGGAAAAGTAATATTTTTTCATATCAGAATTACTCACTACATGAACTTGGTATTGTAGATTAATTAGATATTAGATACTAAATGCTGGATAAATTAATAGTTCTGAACAAATTGTCAAGTAGACAAGAAAGACAATGCAGAGAAACAGGACAGTAGGTAAAAATTACTTATGATCAAAACACAAAATAAGCAAAGATAATGTTTTTCCTTTTTTCTAAATTTACAGGATAATGCTGAAGGAAAACCCAAATATGTTTTTAAACAAGTGAGTCTGCCTGTTCTATTAATCAGTAGTACGTGTTTGTTTCATAGTCAACTGTGAAAAGTAAATACTATGCAAATGTATGTGTTCAGTGCCCTATACTTTATGGGATCCTTATTTATAGATTCCATGAATGTGTCAAATTTCTAAATCATCATGATATATATAATTTATTATACATTCATGGGCAGAACTTTATTGTTTTTCTCTAAGTATTTTCAAAAAACCTATTTTACATTATACTCTCCCTCCCAAATATTTAGAACAGAATTTGAAGTTACACATCATTGACAGCAGAGAAAATAGAGAACAGCTCCTAGGAATTCAATTTTGTTTATGAAAAGCATAGACCACAAAATCCCTTTGGGTGGAGGCTGTCCTGCCAGTATACTGAGCCTCCTGCTAATCAGTGCAACTTTAACATCCCACCTCTATGCTGAAAGCCTCCAAGGGCAGGAGTGTTTCAGTAAATTTTAGTAACACTAAGTAGTGCAGTCTTCTACTCATTTACAAGTTTGGCAAGAAAGTTATGCTTTACCTGAAAAGTCGTAATGCAAAGACCAAGACGGGTGAGGTACATGCAGACAGCTTATTCCTCAAATCACTCAGTTGTCGCAGTATTGAATGACACAGTTCAAGATGTTTTTCTGCCTCTGTCTATGTGCTCAGGGAAGTTATCAATAAATCAAACTAGGTCATAAGAAATCACATGATATACTTTTACAGAGTAAAAGATAAAAAGGTTCTAAATGTAAAAAGTTCAGAGTGTCAGGTTGTTTTTGAGATACACAGTTGCATGCCAATATACCTAATAAACATTAATACATTTATTTTTTACTCTGGAACAGCAGTCTACTTTAACATGCAATGCTCTCATAGTCTCTTAACTTTCACTGGTAAATGGCAAGTGCATATTGTCAACACTTAAGCACGTCAAAAAGAGAAGAAACTCAGTTTTGTTTTGTTTTTAGGAAGGGGGAAATAGTCACACATTTCCAAGATCCAACACAAGAAAGAAGTATCTCTTGAAAATGAGAACAGCTGGCAGTGCCTGCCTTGTAAACCCAGCCTGGGGGGAATGGAGTGCACCTGTTGAGTTTGGTAAGAACAAGTCCAAGCCCTGAGCTACTTTTCCCCCAATGATATCCTGTCTACCTCACACATTGCTGTGCACCTGCAGACATGCAGATATAGAAAGGACTGGCTAACATTTTGCTTCAATCCGCACTGCAGAGAAGAGTAGGAAGCGACTTAATAGATCTCTTAACATTCTAACATAGGAAATAATATAAAAAAGTTACATGCAGCTGAAGTGCATACCTGCTTACTGCAGGGGATGGACAAACAGGCTCAATGTTAATCCCTCCCAGCAGGCATTTCTGCTGTGTTAAATTACAGAGTTCATTTGTATACCAAGCCAAACCTTTCAGACTGATATACACCAATCAGTCACCACAGTACATGCTTAACAAGAAGTTCAATAAGACCAAGTATAGAGTGCTGGACCTGGGTCGGGGCAACCTCTGCTATCAGACTGGGGTCTGAAGGAATTGACAGTAGCCCTGCTGAGAAGGACTTGGGGATGCTGGTGAGTGAAAAGTCAGATGTGAGCCAGCAATGTGCACTTGCAGCCCAGAAGACCAACTGTATCCTGGGCTGCATCAAAAGCAGTGTGGCCAGCAGGTCAGGGTAGGGGACTCTGCCCCTATACTCTGCTCTCATGAGACCCCATCTGGAGCGCTGCATCCAGCTCGGTATAAGAAGTATGGGAACTTGTTGAAGTGAGTCTAGAGGAAGGTCACAAGAAGGATCAGAGGGGCTGGAGCACCTTTCATAGTCTGAGAGAGTTCTGTTTGTTCAGCCTGGAAAATAGAAGGCTCCAGGGAGAACTTGTTGCAGCCTTCCAGTACCTAAAGGGCCTACAAGAAAGCTGGGGAGGGACTTTGTGCGAGGACATGTATCAATAGTTCAAGGGGGAATGGCTTCAAATGGAAAGAGAGCAGATTTAGATTAGACATTAGGAAGAAATTCTTCACTATGAGGGTGATGAGGCAATGGAGAAGGTTGCCCAGAGAAGCTGTGGAAGTGTTCAAGGTCAGGATGGGGCTCTAAGTAACTTGTTATAGTGAAAGGTGTCCCTGCCCATGGCAGGAAGGTTGAAACTCGATGACCTCTAAAGGTCATTTCCAATCCAAACTATTCTGTGATTCTATGATCTAATCCTATTTATTAATAATAATAATTTATGACTGTTTCTCCTTCAGGAAATGAGGAAATTATTTCTTCTTCGGTATGGATTTTACTTGTTGTCGCATTCGTAACACCGTTAGTGGCAATCATCGCAATATTGTTCTTCAAAAGGTAAACTTAATTTATGGATTTATTTTATTTTATACGTGTGTGTGGAGCATCTGAAGTTCTTAAACAAATATCATTATTTCACTTTTCTTTTCAATACTCTTTGATTTCCAGGACTGGCTGTTGGAAAGCAGCATTTCCACAAATCCCAGGTCCAAAACATGCTTTTTTTGGACTGCCTGATACAAATCCAGAGGTATATTTTCTCTTTCCATTATTATATTTAATGTGTGAAATACAGACAAAACTCTGGATGAATTTTTAAATTGTAAGGGACTTATTACAGAGGATAACTCTTCTTCTTGCCATATTCTGAAGAATTGCAAGACAAAATCAGCAGGCAAGTTTGTTAAGGGAAGATAAATGTTGTGCTCTTCCAGAACTATGGAGTTTCTCCCATTCCAGTCTTACAGGTGCAGAGACTGAGAGATGCTTCCACTGGTAGATTCAGGCAGCAGGAAGGGCTGTGTGTTTTCCCAACATGAGGTACACACATGTACGATGACACAACAGAGCACAGGGATACAGCCAGCCACAAATGCCAGCACAGGAGCCTCTGCCAGCATCACATCAACCACTGGCAGTCTCATAAACAGGAGCCCAGACACCACAGTCCTCCTGCCACTCTCCAGCTGAACAGGGCTGAAGTTTGCCAGTGAGATGAGCATACATCCTCACTCTCTTCGTTTACAAGCACCATGCATTTGCAAGTTCCTCGCATCTGATCCCTGGGTCTGAGCCCTGTGTTCCCCCTTCCTGGTCAACAACCCTTACCATGAATCTCTCCTACTTACCACTAGCAAATTACACATCCAGGATAGAAAGCAAGGTGACAAAGAAAACAGTTCAAAATAGGATTTCATAAGGAAATGGCAGACTGTGGTGGCCACACACTTGACCACACCAGCACTTGACCACACCAGCACACTCACATGACACAGTTCATTTTTGCCTGTTTTTTGTCCAGTATTTTACCATGTTACTCTTGCTCTGTTCGATTAGCTAAACTTCGGGCCATGGGTGCCTGTCTATTTTCACACCTTAGTGAAGTTAATCCTTTTGTTTAAACTCATAGGATCATTTATATTGGAAAAGACCTTTAAGATCATCAAGTCCAACTGTTATCTAACTGTCTTGTAAATACCTCCAGGGAGGATGACTCCACCAATACCCTGGAGAGCCTGTTGCAATGCCTGGCAACTCTTTCAATGAATAATTTTTTCCCTAATATCCAATGAAAACCTCTCCCGCCAGAATTTATGGCCATTAGCTCTTGTCCCCTCTCTTGTTATTCGTTACTTTGAAGAAGAAACCAGCCACCGTTCCACTACTCTTTTCAGGGTGTTGTGGAGAGCAAATTTGTTTGAGGTTGATAATCTGCATGGTGCACTATAGGAAAGCATGTTCTCCCATACACTTCCAGGTCAGCAAAAAAAACATGTGTCAGCATTACAAATTTGCTGAAATTTCAATGTTATGACCATCTAAGGAGAGCTTTTCACCTAAGAAACAAAGAAGTGAAATATTTTATAACATTATGCAACAACAGTTGAAATACTCCCAGAATTGTACATGCTAACTGAACCATATGTATAAATGCATATATGTCTAAAACTGATGGAAGTTTTTATTTTCCTTTCAGCTGATGGAGAGCAAAATGCAGTCAACAACATCTGAAAATGAAGAGATAATATTAGTTTCTGACATAATAAGATAAAAAAAAAAAGAGGAGTCTAAAACTGCATTTCTTAAACAACTGTATATTCCTGTAGAAAGTCTGGAATAATATATATAGGCTTTCTTCACTCTCTTCTTTTTTCTTGTAGAAAACAGTGATGCAGCCATGAGAGAATGATACTTCACATGCAATCTTTTTAAATGCCATTGTATTTGCTTTGAATTTTGGCTAACTTTTATTGTTTGAGTAAGTTGTCCTTATTGGATATCTTCCATTTTGTGAATATGAAAAAATAATTGGTTTATCTCATATTAATAGCGTTAAGAATTAATTTATTGGGATGGATACAATTTTTAAAAATTCTGGTGCCTGAATGCCATTGTTCTACTGTCAAAAATGGCCCGGTTCAGACTTGAAGTTTCCTTGGAGCTCTTAAATTATGGACAGTTAGAAAAATGCAAAAACAAGCTGAGACATTGAGCAGTGGCCTGCAATCAATGGGAATCTCAAGGGACAGGAATTTGTCTAAAACCCTGAGTATTTCTAGAGCTTAAGTGTGTTACAGCACAGAAGACAAGAAGCAGATATTCTCACTTTCTGGGCTGTCTCCCGACACCCTTGAGAGAGATTAGAAGCACAGCAATAAATTATTTTATGGGTATATTTGATTTCTGGATTTCTTTATTGGAGAAAGAAGCATATCCCAGCAAAGAACTCAGAATCTGAGCATGAGTCTGAGCAGAGCACAGACAGAACTTCCAGTTTCAGTTAGTCTAATTCCATACAAGGCTCATCCTTGATCTGGAGCTATACCAAAAGAGTCCTTATTGTTTGACTCCCAAGTTTGGATGGTTGCTTGGTGAACTATCTACTTGTCCCTACCTGAGGAGGTAATGCTGGAAGCTCACCATGACTTCTAAGGATGTCTTAAGATGCAAAGAGAAAATGCTCAGCAATTTGCCTCCTTAACTGAATTAACCTTTGAGCACTTTCATTCACAAGAAAAAGAACTTTATTCTCTGAGTAGCCTCACTGGTTTTGATGCTTTTTTCAGTCTGAAATTCAGATTTTGAGGGTCGGTACTGGGGTACTCTTCCTGGAATGGGGCAAAGCAACTTGAACAACACCCAATTTGCAAAGCTATAAGTGGTGAACGGAGAAGGGGGTGTCGTGCTGTTTTTGGTGTTGAATAATTCTGAAACCTGTCTGACTCATCATTTTCATAACTGGATGAGAAATCACTGACAATCATTTTTATGATTTGATATATAAATGTTTTGAGAATCAAAGGCTTAGATTTTGACACTGTACGTTTGAACCTTGACATTTGATTATTAGACTAAATACTCCCAGAACTACTTTCTTGCACACAAGCCAATTGCCATGTAAGAGTCTAGATACATTTTATTAAACTCTAAAAAAGGTGGACACTTACAAACTACCTTTAGAAATTAGCCCTGGCCTGAGCTAACCTCTGGACTATGTCCAGGAGTTGTTCAGGACATTGCTTGCAAATCCTGGCCAAACTAATGCTGGGAACAGTTGTTCCTGGACGTGTTCCAGTGCTGGGGAGCCTTCCAGATACCAGTGCAGCCAGGACTGCACTCTCTCCAGCTTATACTGTAGCTGAATGTAAACAGCTCTTGGCACACCTACTGCCTTTGACGCAGTTAATGATTACCTTTTGGTCAAAGACTCACCTGAGAAGCTTTTTGCAGCAGATCAGAAAAACAAAGCAAATTTCTTAAATAGGCTGAATTCATGCCGGACACGCTTGTAAACCAGCTTTGTATTTCTCTCAGTATGCAGCAATGGTCAGAGTTGAAATTCTCACAATAACTTGCTGAAAGAGTTGTGGGTTTGTAAGAGACTGCACTAGTTTATATGAGCTTTCCCAGTGTCTTTCCTCATGGGTAAAATTGCCAGAGTGTGGCATAGTTTGACTCCAGTCCACCAAAACCTAGCCGTGAGCTATGAACCACTGCTCACTGGCTCTCTGTAAGGAAGGATATAGTAAAGTACAATAAAGACAGTATCGAGACACTCGGGAGATGGAGTTATGGAGTTATTAAATAGAATCTAAACAAACTGCTCACTTGTTTCCTGTTTTCTCCTGGGAAGGATAACTGATTTTGGACAAGTGTTACACCCACGTTCGAAAAAAAAGGTCAGAAGTTCAATCCAAAGAACTGCAAGCCTATAAACCTGGAAAACTCATGGCTTGAGCCCTCCTGGAGTACATTTCTGTAACATTAAGAAGTAGATGGTGTCTGGGAATAGTCAGTATGATTTTATCAAGGGTAAATGCCTGTAAAAACTGGGTTACCACAGGGATCTATCCTGGGGCCTATCCAGTTTACTGTCTTTATCAATGAGCTGGAGGAGGTGATGGAGTGCATTGCCATCATGTTTGCAGATAACACTGAAGTGAAGTGACCAGCTGATTTGTTCAGGATGAGGGCTGCAATCCAGACAGACACAGACAGGCTGAAGGAATAGTCCAAAAGGAACCTTGAAATCATTCACTGCTCACTTGAATTACATGGTCTGGAAGAGGAAAAGTTTTTAAAAAAACAATTTTTTAAAAAATTATTTTATAAATAATTTTTAAAAATTATTTTATTTAAATATAAAAAAACCCTGTGTTTTGAAAAATTGTACATTACCTAGAACTCTGTGCTTTGCAGCAGCCCTTGTTTCTTATAAAATAGCTTTACACAACATTTGGCAACTTCTTGAAGGATATGCACACAATATGCACACAAAATACTGCTTTCTTATGAAAGGTTGGTAACATTTCTGAAGATTTTGTAACCCTGGTGTTTTTCTCAGACTTTCTCTGAATGTTCCAAATGCTAATGCTAAACTGAGATCTTTTCAGACCACGTAGAGCGAATGTTTTGTCTTTCACTCATGACAAGCTATTTGTGAATTGGCTAGCAACATCTACATCAGCAGCATGGAGCACCACCTGCTAGAGATCCCAACAGACCACCCTATGCTGGTGGACCAAGACGTCTGGTGTTCAAAGGGACTGTCTTGGAGAACTGGAGAGGTGTCTGTCCCTTAAAAACTGTTCTAGTGTGAGTCTCAACCAGTGATATTGATAGTGCTGAACTAGAATAAAACACAGAACATCATATTAAACAAAACCAAATAATTGCTGGTTCATTGTAAACACCAGGCTGTAGACTGTGGCCATTCGCATCCTTCTGAAATTACTCTTCCCAGAAGAAGGTGAGACCTATTAAAGGGAAACGCAAAAGACTTCATACATCCCAAAGGAAGCTGGTGTCCAGGATGGTCAGAGCCAGGACCTGAAGGCAGCCATGGTCCCAGCAGGGCTGTGCTGTCCCTGACCAGGGCCCATCCACACCACCCCTTAGGGGAGAGAACAGGTAGGCAAACCCTATAAAAGAAAGAGTGGGTCTCCGTGCACACAGAGCCCTGATGAAGTCATCCAGTCTAGAGTTCAAAATCATTGAATCACAGAATGATTAAGGTTGAAAAAAACCTCCAAGATCACTTAGTCCAACCCTTGGCCAACCACCACCTTGTCAACTAAGCTATGGCACTAAGTGCCACATCCAGTCATTTCTTGGACACTTCCAGGGATAGTGACTCCACCACTTCCGCAGGTAGCCCATTCCAATGCTTGACAACCCTTTCAGTTGAAGAAATTCTTCCTGATGTCCAACCTGAACCTTCCTGGTGCAGCTTGAGGCTAAGTCCTCTGTCCTATAGTTGCCTAGGAGAAGAGGTTGACCCCCACCCTGCTACAACCTCCTTTCAGGTAGTTGTAGAGAACAGTGAGATCTACTCTAAGCCTTCTCTTCTCCAGGTTAAACAACTTCAGCTCCCTCAGCTGCTCCTCATATGTTTACAAATGTATCAGTTAAAACTGACTCAGTTCTTGTTAGGGCAGCCTGAAGGTACCAGTGAGATGATACTGCAACATTACCCTCACGCTACCTAGAATCTCACCAAACATGTCACTGCAACAGCATGCAAACCCTTTCAGAAAAATTAATCAGGCATACAGACACATTTACATCACAAATATATGTGGCACAGAAGGATGGTTCTTTAGAAAAGTTGCTAAAGGTGGTAGTAGTCACTGAGGTGGCTGGTAGTACCCAGGTAGAGCACTGATGAATAAGCCATTTCAGACCACACTGAAGTGTGACTACACGTGTGTTCTTTTTAGGCTACACAAAATAAGTAAATTAAATCCTTTAATGAGTAGAAGATTTGAGACATACCTTTCCTGTTCCCAAGGTACTGAATAGGTGGGAAGGACTGAGTCAAAGATAGTATGTGGTTCTAGAGACAAAATTCTGCAGCCGAGACCTGCCTTATGTGCGGTCTGCCTAAAGTGTTACTCATTTCACTTATCTAGTTTTTTTCATCCATAACCTCAAGGTTTTAAAATAGAAAATAATATTAACATGGCCTTGTGGAGGGAATCAGTGGATAAAGGTGGGCAAGACTGAGCAGTGTGGACTGAAAAGTAATGATATTTATCATTTGAAAAGTCTGTGAAGTAGTTTGCTATTGGTGGATCTGAGCACATACACTAGCAAAAAAAGCCCCACTCCCTGCAGTTTTAGTTCAAGGATAGCAGGGTTAAGAATAGTTCTTCCTGTAACTAACTACTAAGGACCCTGCCTCACTCCTAAAAGCCTAGGGAATTCTTTATCTTCCTTTTATTGTACCTGTGTTGGGAGTGGAAGGGTTAACTAAAACCATCTGAGAGCATCTGAGCATCTGAGAACAGCAAGAAGTAAAAAGAATCTACTACGTGAAGATTACTTAACTGGATATCAGATATCACGTAAAACAAATGGAGAAGTGGCTAACTCTCAGCATGACCCAGAGCCACACCTAAACTTGCTGGAAGTTAAAGCAAAGCAATGTGGCTTAGACTCTCATATTTATATAACTGTAAATTCTTTGGTGAACTTGACATTACATTAGTGAGTAAATGCTTTGAATATTTTCTTTTAATTTCTGTAGTCAGACACTTTTGCACCTAACCCATGATATTGTAGCCTAAGATGACAGCAACCCATAATCAGGCAGTGAGAAAGTTCAGCAATTTGGCAATTTTCCTTGCCATGTCTTTGCCTATAAATAAGCAAGACAGAACTTTCTTGGCTGTTTGTATATACATGCTAAGGATTGATCTTCCTCAGAGGAGAACCTGGGCTGCGGCAGGGGCCATAATCAACATATACAGACAGTAAGGTCCTGACAGAAATAAGTAAATGTGTTATAAACATTTTCAACACAGACTAGACACACAACACTGCTGTTGTTTCCAGAAGATATTATTTATGAAAATGTCTTTATTTGTAGAAGTGGTATTTTTATGAGCATATTCATATAGTAGGATTCTATTGAGAATTTATGTATTTTTGTATAATGAGTTTACATATTGAGACTATTAATGCTTAGTACATCTGACATAACAGGAAGGAAGTTTGTTGCATGACCGGTACATGTGAAATTGTTAACATCGGCAAATCAGGAAATTTAAGGAAGCTCAAAAGCAGTAAGTGAAAGGACAAACTGAGTCACTTTCTAACTTGCAGCATTTGTTATTTAATACTGCCATGCAGTAAAAGAAAAGTACCTGGCAGAGCAAAACACTCACCTATTCCTGCATGTGACTACAACTACAGCTTCAAGCATCCTTGTTGCTGCGAACCAAAATCAAACAAGATAAATGAGAAGAGTTTTTTCAAGAGGAGGTATGTCTCTCTTTGTTGTCTATTGAATTTCTTGTGCCACAGAAGATTTTATGCAAATGTTTGCCAAGGATTAAGTTAGGTACAATCATATTAGCCCAAGCACAAAATCTGGATTAGCTTCCTTCCTCCTTAAGAAAGTATAGGGAAAATTTTGGGGATGCTTTAGCCTATCTGATTAAAATTATAAATGTCTATATAAAAAATTTCTAAAGACTTTTTCAAGATTCAAGGAAGACTATGAAATGTCTATGATGTCTGTTGTGCTATTTGACATTTTTCATCTCACATCTATTTTTCAATAACTGAAAAAATGCTACTTTCTGTACCGCTTCTATAAATGAATCTAAGTCGAAATATGTGGATTTATATTTCCTGGTGAAAAAAATAAAAGTAAATCTCAGAACCTTGCGATGTTTGAGGCTGGAAGGCATTTCTGGAGATTGTCCCAACCCTTGCTCAAAGCAGGGTCAGATGCAGCAGGTTGCTTAGGGCTTTGTTCAGTGCTGGAGACTCCACAGCTTCCTGGGAAAACCTGTTCAAGTGGTTGAGTACCCTCACAGTAAAAAGTGCTTTCTTCTGTTTAAATCAAATTTCCATTATTTAAGTTTTTGCCCATTACCTCTTGTCTAGTCATTTGGCATGACTGAGCAGTCTGGCTTCATCTTCTCATTCCCCACAGCTGAGTATTTGTATACACGGATAACATATAGTAGTAATTTTCCCAGAGCCACTCAAGCAAATTAGTCACTGTCTCAGGTAACATTTGCCAGTAGCATTCTGCACTCACAGCCTGAGAGCAAAGACAATAAACCGTACAGACTAAGAGAGTTAGAATGGATAATGCTAAGTCAGTCTTTAGTGGATGCTTTCTATACTGTAGACTATGTGACTGTATTTTCCTTCTGACACACTGATTAGGTGGATGAATTAGGTTTATAGCAAACCCCTCTCTTGGAGACAGCTAGGCAGTGAGCTAAGGGTTGAGAAGTAGAGAAACCAGGTGTTTGAGTCTCCTCTGGGGCCCTTCCCTATGTAGCAGGTTAGACACGTGTTTGTGAGGCTGGCCAGGGGAGAAAAAGGAAAGAAGCAAAGCAGAAAAAAGCATACAGTCTGTGGGTTTTCATCCTAATAGATTCTATTTTACATCCTATTTTAATGAAATATGAGGAAATTATGCTTACACAAGAATACATACGTTTCTTCTAGTCTGATCCTTCACGTAACACTCACAATCAGTTTTAAATAAGTGTGTGCTCCTTCCAGCACCTTCAATACCGAGGTCTGTTCAGAGCAGAGAGAATTTTACCCCATCTGTTTGCAGAATACCAGTCTGGGAGAGGGTGAAGGTTCCAGAGGTAGAAAGTTCCTACAGATGTGGCGCTGGAGCCACTTGCTTGGCTATTGTGCAGAAGGTATGGAGTGGTCAGGTAAATGGCTTAGGGCTCACCACAACTCCTTTATCTCTTATCCTGCCTGCAGGCAGAGAAAAGCCAGAGGACCTGGCCATGTGTTGGTGTATTCAGGTGGAGTGGCAGAGAGAACATAGGCACAAACCAACACTAATCCTACTCTGGCTGATTTGTTTTAAAAGTAGGTCAGATGTGAAACACAAACCCTTTGAGAAGTGAATCCCTTTAGTGCTGTGATTCTGAAAGCACAGGAGTTATGAGAGCAGAGAGAGGGAGGCAACAAGAAGAATCAAGCAAATAAAATAAAGTAAAGGTGAGCAGACAGTTGACAGAGAACAGGAAAACTTGAAAAAGAATGTAAGATGATGAAAGAAAGAAGTAAAGGTTGAGTGACTTGACAGATGGGGCAAAACGGAGAAAAATATGCTTAAGGGGCAGACTAGAAAGACAACAGGTTGTGAGTTTCCCATGGGAATTAGTGGGGAGATTCCTGAGAGCATGGAAAAGTGGAAATAACTATTGAGACCAATACCTCACATAGCATTTCAGAACCAGTCCTCCATCCTGTTTGTACTTAAGATTCTTCAGTATCAGTTCCCAGCAGCCATGGCCACATCCTTACTGTAGCATAATGATTTACAAATATTGATGTCCCAAAAGATAAGCAGAGAAGAATGAGGTTACAGTGAAGAGTCTATCTCTGTTGAAAACTCAACATGATGTCCTGGCCTGGTCTGAATCCTAGAAACCACGATGGATGTGTCCTATCAAGCCAATTTCCAGGAAATCTGATGTGCGTGTTGGAAATATTCAAGATTTCCAACTCATGCAGAGTTTCTTCTGCATGTAAAAAACCCACCAAAACACAAAAAAAACTAACAGAAAAACAAATGGTGTCAATGGAGAAACCTCCAAAGAGTTTTAACCTCCACTGAGAAAAGGAAAATGGTACATAAGAAATGTTTGACAAGAACTGATGGCAATGTTTGACTAGTTTTGCTCAGGCCTCCATATCACATGAATGAATGTGGAATCACCTTTTGCAGACACTCACACTTCCTTAGTGATTTAAATTGCCTACAGTGATCTGTAACATATGACTCCTCAGTTTCTGACATAGGCAAAAGTTTGAAGTAGCTGTTCTAGATGGATGCAAACCTCTAAGAACAGTGGAGGAACATTTGTGATATCAAACAGGGAAAAATACTGTGAGGCTTTGGTGTAGGCTGGCCACCAGCTGCCCACCAAACTACTCTCACACTCCCCCTCTTGTTTGTTCTCTACCTCCCATCAGCAGACAATACTCAGCTACTCCCTGGGACAGAGGGCCTCAGTACACAAAGCAGTGGCTTTGCAAGAAAAATGCATGAATAATTGATGCCCACTCCCACCCCAATCCTTCCTTCTCCCAGGTTATATCGCTGAGCATGCTGCCGTATGATACGGAATATCTCTTTGGTCAGTTGGGGTCAGCTGTCCTGGGCACATTCCCTCCCAGTCTCTTGCCCACCCCCATCCTACTGGCCTTTGCAGAGTGAGTGGGAGGGGGTTGGAGAGACAACCCTGATGCTGTGCCAATACTGCTCAGAAACAGCCAAATTACTGATGTGTTATCAAGACTGTTCTAGCTACTGATACAAAGAACTGCACTGTATGGGCTGCTCCGGGGAAAGTTAACTCCAGCCCACCCAGAACCAAGTGTTTCTTAAGCTACAAAAGCACAATGTATGGAAACACGTGTTTCTTTTTCCCTTCCCTTCCTTTCCCTTTTCTTTTCTTTTTATTTTCTTCCTTTTCTTCCTTTTCTTTTTTTTTCTTTTCTTCTCTTCCTTTTCTTTCCTTTTTTTTTTTTTTTTTTTTTTTTTTTTTTTTTTTTTTTTTTTTTTTTTTTTTTTTTTTTTTTTTTTTTTTTTTTTTTTTTTTTTTTTTTTTTTTTTTTTTTTTTTTTTTTTTTTTTTTTTTTTTTTTTTTTTTTTTTTTTTTTTTTTTTTTTTTTTTTTTTTTT
>NW_020956037.1:83565-125801 GCF_003031625.1 Empidonax traillii
TATCTCTGAAGTTTTTATTATCTCTTTTCAGAGAAGAAAATATGTTTGATAGTTTTGGACTCATTTGCCTGATTTGGTGGTTTGTGATTCTCCTTCATCCCTTGCATGCTGACATACAGTGTATGGAGTGTAAGTATGTTTTTTCAAACATAATAAATAAGGTTTAATCTTTACTTATCAGAGGTATTTGAAATTAAATGGCAATTATCATCTCCAAACCTGACAGAAACTATCCTCTGCATTCAACAAAAGAAATAGCTTATCCTTACAGAACTTATGCTGTATCACTTCCAGCAGAAGCACAGAAATCACCTATTACAAACGTGAATATGGACTGGAGAAAAATGGAACTGTCCTGGGAGAGCAGCAAGAATTTCTCCACGTATAAATGTACCATCATGGACTGGCATATGGAAGACAGAGAGGAAGAGGTAAACTTACTATTCATTGGGATAAACAATTGCACCTTTTTCTTTACCTTTTAATCAGTTTCCCTTGAATCAGTAGCAGATAATATCTGTGGGTTTTTGCACTCTATAGCTTGATACATCAGGGGCTGTGGAAAGCCATCAGCAACGTCAGGGTGCATTTACTGCGAGAGGAGCATCCTATGCACGTGACAGAGTTGAAGTTCTGGCACCAAAGTGAAAAGGAAGTGATAGCCTGGACTGCATCTACACTGAATCATGAGTAGGGATTTAGCTGCTGAAAAAAAGGGGCTGTCAGACTAAGTGAGACTTCTAGCAAATTTAGAGAGACAGAGTGAGAGACCCTTCAGATAAAAAATTAATTCTACAAACACTGCCATGGATTTTCAGTATCTCAAGTTCTTCCTTTGTTTCCCAGGAAACTGGATCATGCTTGTAGAACAGGGTATGTTATAAACCCACATTACCCAAGGAGAAAAACAGGAAGCTTGACAGAACAAGAGAGAAGATTTCTATTTTGCTTAATCCTTTGATTAAATTCCTTTGTGGTTCCCTTATTCATTAATCATCTTCTGTTATGCCACTGGGGTACTATTCGCCCTCTGTAAGAGTTGCACACTACTGTAGTATCTGACTCCTGAGCTGCAAAGCTTTTTGTTTTGTTATGTTTTTGATCCCTCCATTCCTTTCTGCATCACCCTGGGGTGCTGAAGGAGAGACTTAGCTCTCAAGCCTAAAAAGTACATCATATACATGGAATTGAGTTCCTGAGTTGCACTTCCACAGCCAGCATCATCTAACACCAAAAGAGAAAAAGTAGAGAAATAAAAAATCAACATGCTCTTTTTCAGGTGAACAGTCCACTATGCAGGTTTCCAGTGGAACTATACATGCCTATGCACAAAGGGGTATTCTTTATCATCGAAGTGCCAAACACAAACATCTCAAAAAAATGCACCTTTCTCCCTAGAGGTAATGTCTGGCTAAAGTTTTCTCCATTTGCAATCTTTTAAAGGTAAACATTGCCTTGGAAACAGTTCCTTACACTTTAGGTAGCTGCTATATTTTCTTTCTTCTTTTTTTTTTTTTTCCAGATTTGTTAAAATTATTTGCTCTGTAATGAATGCCTCAAACATTCCTCAAGATATGCATTACCACAAGTGTATCCATAATTGCACTATTCTTTTTTATACTAAGGCTCCAAAAGGCCAATAAATAACAGGTGTTTAAGGGTAGATTCAAATAACTGTTATGGCTATTACAAATTAAGATATTAGTGCTTATTTGTTTATTAAATGCCTTCTTGCTGGGCTGTTGGTGAATTTGTTGCAACCCACTCTGCCCCTCCTTCTCAGCTCAGTTCTCCACTAAAATTCCCTTGTCAGCAGAGTTCCTGATACTGTATGTACCCAGGGTATTTCAGACATGACAGAGGTGATGAGATTAGCAGCTTGCTCATGTCTAAACAGAGAAAATACTCCCTGCTCATCTCTTCCTGTAGACTTGACAGAGGAAACACCAATGAAGACTCTCAAAATACAAGCCAGGACACACAAAACTTGTTGCTTTTGGTGTTCCTCCCCAGCTGGTCCTACCTTCCAAAGCACTCAGGCTCCTCAGGATTTCCCCGTGCTTCCACAAGGATGGAAGGAACCTAAGGTTCCCCTAGGTAACAGGGACCGGAGGGGGTTGGAGTCAGTAGCAGAGGAAGCCTCCACCCTTTCACTGAATTTCTGCTTCACAGAAAGAAGCAGAAAACTGGTTGAAGGAGAAAAGGAGGCTGAGCATGCTCATTCAGCCTGGCCACTAGGGAGCATCCAAAGACACGTTCCCACTTCAATGTGCTCCAGAAAAGGAACAGAACCAATAAATCGCACACACGAGAGTGGAAAGATCTAGGAGGAAGTTGCTTGATTGGAGAGGAGGAAGAAGTCCAAATTCGCTTCTAAAAGTCTCAGCTTTTTTAGTCCTCTGTGTAAACACTTTCAGGAGTGGATTCCTGAGCATTAATTGAAAAAGGAAAAATGCTTCTCTCTGTAGCAGCCCGGTTGGTGGTAAACAGCAACGTGCCTTCGTTTCTGTGCGTGCCTTCCTTTCTGTGCATGAATGCTTTCCTTACTGACAAGTTTCATAGTTAAGAGGCAGTTAAAATGGAGTGATAGTTTCTCTCAGTTTTCATTCCTGACCCAAGTAATAACTAACTGCACTTGCAGGTGTCTAACATACCTAAATACGTGTCATGATCCTCCAGCTTGGAAGAGTCATAGGATTTTTCCTCATCACAGATATTCCTCTGTTTGCAGGCATGAATGGGTCAGCCATTGAAAATTTCTCCTGTGTGATTTATAACATTTGCCTCATGAACTGCACTTGGCAGGCAGGAAGGGCTGCTCCAGCAGATACGCAGTACTTTCTCTACTGGCAGAACTCAAGGTAAGTAGGTCTGCTTGAGTCAGGGAAGTCTGAATTCTCATTCAACACATCACACTGCCCACGTTTAATGAAAATACCTTGTTTTATACAGAGATGTTGGGGAGATGGAATGTGAGCTTTACATTAAAGACGAAAATGGCCGAAATGTGGGATGTAGATTCCAAAATGTGAGGATAGAGATTGATAAAGCTTACTTTGTGGTGAATGGGTCTAGCAAAGACTCCCTGATCCAGTTCTATGATGAGTACATTGCACTGTATAAAATTGGTAAGGAATTGAACATTTTTATTTTACTACTGGTTTAAAAAATAAGGAAGTGGTGAATTTTTCTCTGGAAATAAGATTAAAACAAAGTCTGTGGGCCATTGCAGGATCCTGCACTGCAGGACAGACTTTGCTCCCAACAGCTTACAGAATATAGTTCCAAAAATTAACTAAAACAAGCAAAGGCAGAGGCAGCCTGAAACAACTACTCAGAGAAGTGGTGTGAACATACCCATGGATTCCAATTAATGAAACACAATGGTTAGACTTTCAAGACCACCTTCCTGATGGGCTTATTTTCCCATCCCTTAATCCCACACCTCCCTGAGACCCACAAGAGCTACATGTCCTAAAACTAGAGTGAGGGTTCCATTTGCAAATTAAGACTGTGTCAGATAAATATGTCCAAACTAGGTGTTTAAGCTCTAATAGAGATCTGGGGTGGGATTTAGTTGCTCAAAAGCATGACTTTAGTGCCATTTGAGACACACTCAGATAGTTAAGGCATCTACCAGGCTTGCAGATGTGGCCCAGGACCTATGACATACCAGGGTCCTTCTGAGTGTCTTGTGTGGTCTGTTTTTTACGTGAATTTCAGATACTTCAGATATCCAGCAACTGCACTGATATATTCACAAGTTTTGGTACGGTATTTTGCTGCTGTTTACCAAATAACTTACAGTTGTACATCAGTTGCCTTACCCTGACATGTATTTTGCTACGAAGGCATGAGCGGTAGCAGATCACTGACCATGCCTACATTTTTTTTTTTTCCCCCAGAAATACTCACTGCTCCATTAAATATCACTGCCCATTGTACTGGAGATTCAGCAGGTTGCATAATTACATGGCATCCACCCCTTACAAGTCATGTGAAAAAAGTAGAGTGTTTTCAGTATGAAATTAACATACAAAATAAGGTAAAACCAATTTCCTTGTTTGTCTGTGCCACTGTACCTACACGTGTATCTATAATGTGCAAACTTCTGATTCCTTTATTTATTACCTTCTTTCTCATGACCTGTGGTGTCCTCCTGCTCCAGCTCTGCTAGTCTCATATCCCATCTCTCACAGTCTTTTTTCAGACTCCCCAGAGATGCAAAGTAGAAAAGCAGAGGAGAGCAGGGAAATGTTATGAGGGCTGTCTGTCTTGAGAATACTTGAGAAAGACTTGAGAATACCTGTGATGCTTTCCTGCATAAGCAGATGTCACAGGAGGAACGACTGTGTGACCTGCAACAAGGTCACTGGCTTGGTGGCAGCCTCCAGCCTGTGCCTGGTCCTGAGCTCCTCATGCTCACCTGGGTTCATAAAATCATTATTAAGGTTGGAAAAGACCTTCAAGATCATCAGTTGCTAACACAGCACCATAATCACCACCACAGCATAACCCCAAGTGCCATATCCATATGCCTTTTGAACACTTCCAGGGATGGTGACTCAACCTCTTCCCTGGGCAGCCTGCTCCAATGCCTGACCACCCTTTCAGTGAAGAATTATTTCCTTATATCCAAACTAAACCTTCCTTGGCACGACTTGAGGCCATTTCTTCTCCTCCTAGTGTTTGTTACCAGCGAGAAGAGACCAATTCCCACTCTGCCACAAGTGGCTGTAGAGAGAGAGAGAGGGTCTCCCCTTGGACTGCTTTTCTCCAGGCTGGATGTTTTACCATTACACGATTTCCACATGTGGATGACACCTGTGTTGGGATAAATGAGTGCTCCCTACCTATCCCATTTCCCAGCTGCAGCTCATAAGCTTACAGTGGTGGCAATTCCTCAGGCACAAGACCATTACAGGAAAGATCAGCTAAGAGTTAAACATAAATATACAATTGAAATAAAGCAATACACCACTAAATCTCATTCATTCAAAACAAGGCCTACAGCTTGCAGGCTGTAGCTTCTTCAGGGAGCAATTGCAGTACACATAGCTTTCCAGCTTGGTAGGTATAATTTGACAGGAAGATCTTGTGTGAAATACTTGGAATTTTTTACATAAATATATAGGTCACAACATATGAAAGCAATATTATAAAAAAATTTATTCAAAAGAAATACATATTACCTCTTCTTTCCTGTGCCACAGTCAGAAAGGGTGGGGTTCAGTGTGGATTTCCACATTTGGATGTGAAATTCATCTTGCAGACTGAGACACCTTAATGTAGGTGTCTGCAAAGGAGCACAAATATCCCCTAAGAGACAAGGCATTTCTAGGACTCCCTGCTGTGGAGGGGATCATTGTCCTTGAGGTGCTAGAGGTACTGAAGTTACCAGAGGTATCTACATGGAGATGGCAGACAGAACTCACACCTCTCAGGAGGGGCCGATAGAGGTAAATGGCACTAAATTAAAGTTTAATTAACTCATTTACACTGCACCCATTCACAGCACAGGTTGATTGACTTCCATCATGTCCTCAGCTGAAAATGAATAATGGAGAAATACCAGTCTACATTATAATTCAAGAAATGCAGTGGGTGTATATTCTGTAATGAGACATTCCTTCCAGTTATACCTTTCTGACTTTTCCATAATGTTAGCTATCCTCCTGATATTACATGTGACAGTTGTTTCCAGGCCCTCAGCCTTTCAGTGTTTTCTGGGACCATTGCTAACAATCACCGCTGTTGAAACTGTTCACTCATTTTTGAACCTATCCTTTTTTTTTCCCAAAATTTTCATGTTCTTTGATCCGCGTCAATGTTTGATTCCAGTTAATTAAATTTTGATTGTATAAGCTGTGTAAGTTCCTCTTCACTGTACTTGAGGGAAAGCCCTTGAGCACAGATAACACAGACTGGAAGGAGGCTAAATTTGCTATTCACATAATTTTTCTGCCCCATGTTATCAAACTCTTGTGAAATCACAGCTTCCAGACCTGCTGCGTGTGTAGGAAGGTGTGACTGCTTGTGTAATTTGGATATACTACTGCTGGATGAGAATGTACAGTCTAAATATGCCCTTAGTGGCAAATACAGCTTCTTGCATCTACTGAGAACTAATTCATGTTTCCTTCCTTTTCTAAGAGGAAATGTAGGAAGCCAAAATTCTGAATAAAATGCTGTTATTCGGGACATTACTGGAGAAGACTATCTAATTTTTCACTTTAAAATTACTTATGTTCTTTAAAGGCAAGAAAAAGAGAACCAGAAAGAAATATTTTATTATTTGACAGGAAAATAATAAAAATGAAGATTTGTCTTTGTTTTGCAGGATGAGCCCAAAGAAGAGAAAAAGGTTGTAAGTATTCTTGCCACATACAAATTTGTGGTTTTGCTCACTTAAGCATATAAATACAATTACAGAAAATGTACTTCTAGAACTCTAAGGTTTGCATCTGTAGCTAAGGACAGCTAGTCAAAGGGAGCATAACAGTCTTCAAAACCCATGGAAGTTAATACATACTGTCAGTCTTCCCCTGAGCAATGAGTGGTCCTCTGAGCCTTGGAAAGGCTTGACAGATTCCAGACTTTGTATAAAGTATCATGAGGCCAGATAATACGTATCTGTTGTTGCACTGTCTCAAAAATATTAGGTGTCTTTAGCAAAAACAGACACCATCCAGGGAATATTTGCATGTTTTATCCCCAAGAAGGCTGCAAGGGGAGTTTACAGTGTACTTCTGCATTTTCTGCTTTGTGTCTTTCTGATTTTTTTAGGATCCATAAACAAGAACAGGGGAAAATAAGTGTCCTTAAAGCATAATAAAATAAATCAAAGACCCAGTAAACTTCAAAAATCTAGCTCTAACCTTAAAAAAAAAGAAAGTTTTGATGTCCGGATAAATATTTAACTAGTACATAACTAAAAAAATCATACAAATTATTTATTTCTAGAAAGTGTAAATTGAAATTAAACCCCAAATTTTGTTAATATTTTGCTAATATGAGGTGACATGCCCAGTCTGATTACTTTGCCTCTAGGTAAGAAATGCCAGATACGAATTTCAAAATTACAATGAGAAAAAAAGATATATTCTGAAAATCAGAGCACGTGGAGCAGAATGTCTCGTAAGCTCAAAGTGGGGGGAATGGAGTGAACCCATTGAGTTTGGTAAGATTATGAAATATTATTTTTATGTTTGCTTCCCTTTCTCCTTCACAGTCAGAGGAACGAATAAAATCTTAATTCTTATCCTTACATGGAAGGAACTGCGTGGAAGTTATTAATACAGAAGAGAAGCTCCAGTACTCTGGCAGCAGAGCCTTTGGTTAGCTGGGATTGTGAAGGCAGCAGTTACTCAGATGCCAGAGCTCCAGGAAATAGACCCACTCTTGCTTTTGGTCTGAAGTGACGAGGATGTCTCTCAGTTCTTTAAGTTTTTACAATAAATATCATCCCCTTCCTTCTGCTTCTTTCTTTTTACCCTTTCCACTAATTTTGTTCAGTTATTTGTTCTGCAACTCTGTTTGTCTTCTTTTCTGGATTTTTTTTTCTCTAAATTTTAAATATTTGCAATGGCTTAAAATGCATCAAGTCAACCTGAATTTTTGCCAAAGTTCTGTAAGAAAGTCAAGTTGAAGTCTTTTGAATACTTAAGAAAAAACTGAAATTTGCATTCATTACTGATAGCCTCATAGGCAGATTTTTGGTATGCTAAGATATTTTTCTCTCTTGGATGTTTCAGGTCAAGGGAAAGATTACTTTATTTTTGTGACTTTATTTCTGATAGCACTTGGAACAATCTCAGTGACACTGCTCCTGTATTGTCTTTTCAAAAGGTAAATCAACCTTTTTTTCTGTAGATATTATGGACAGAGTATTATCTCTGTGAAACACATTCCTTTCCTCTCCTACTTTTCTACCTGCAAACTTAAATAATCTGATTATCAATGTTAAAATGTGTTATCACCAGTATTGTTTTGGATGGCTTTTTGGCCCACAAAATCACTACAAGTGAAAAAGGGAGAAAGGGTACTGAAGTTACTAGGTGGATCCTGGATTCCACTAGATCCTACAAAAGCTTCTGTGTTCTTACTTTTAAGCATTTAACATCCAGGTTGCTTTGAAGCCACTGGCTGTATACAGAACCAGAGAAGAGGGAATGCAGACAAATTAATGTATTGTTAGTTTGATAAAATTTCTCACTCAGTGGTTAAAGATAGTTATGTCAGATGATTTATTAAAAGCCATTGATTCATAAAGTATTTGCTGTAACTCTCATCACAAAATAAATGGTTGTTACCCAAGTGGTAAGTGTACTAACAGTTACCCACCAGTTAATCCACTCAAAATATTTTCTTTTTACCTAGTTTGTAGAGCAATAGCTATTCAATCCTGAAAGTAAAGAATGTCCTTAAATTATAACACACAATGTTTCTCTAAGTTATATTACCAGTATTTTAAATCTTCCCACAATCTCATTTTCTATCCAAAGGTATTGCAGTCTCAAGAACATACTTCCTCCTATACCACAACCAAGAGATAAATTTAATGCACTAACCAATGAAGATATCCAGGTATGGTTTCTTTTTGATTCAGTCAAATTTGTAAACTCTAATCCACAATAGGCCAAAGACTAGAACTGACACATAAAGTAAGTGTTACATTTGGTCCAATGAAGACCAATTCCTGTCATGCAAGGTAATCCACAATTTCCAATAAGGCTTTCAAAAGTGGCACAGAAATTTTCCTTTAATTGTTTACAAAGAATCCTCAAAGCTCTGACTACTAAAACTCTCTAGTTTTGGTAACTATATACCAGCACATTGTCCACATTTATTTGGTTTTGGTGCTACCACCTCTGGCTTTCACAGAGGGCAGGTAGGAATGTGACATGGATAGGTTTCCTCATACACTTCCAAGTCATAAATACCTGGTATCTCATCTCTTACCAGGCTTCCAGAGCAGCAGCCATCCACAGTCCATCATATTAAATAATAAGAGCTAGTACAGTAGCAAGCAGTCTTTCAAAAATGGCAGACTCTCCAGATTGCTTGCTTTTCCTAAACTTGAGGGGCTTCCAAATTTCTGTGCATATACTACCAGACTTAACCAAATCACTCCATTACAGCCCAGAGGCCTTTGTGGATGTGGTTTCTAAATGCTGGCACAGGCTCTTCCATGCAAGCAACATGTTAACAGCAGCAGTTGCCAGAGTTAAAGTGAAGCCCTCAGGTTGCTTCATACCTGCCAACAGGCACCATGAAGGTAATTCGTACAATTAGGACACGTTTAAACAGTTTCTGGACTCCTCTTTGCCCATTTTGATCTAGTCTTAGTTTTATTATACTTCTTCCCTCCATACTCAGTTATCTTTTTAACGCCAATTGAATGCTGTAATTCTTCAAAGCAGACAATAAAGTACAAAAAGGGTATTTTCAAGATCTCTCCTCTACTGAACACCAAAACACGCTCTCCCCGACATTTAGTGCTAATGGATTTGAGTTATTTTGAAATGTGTAACTTGCTAATCACCCCTTTTTGAAGCTTGCATTTCTTTGCTTTGCCCCTACTTACTCAATAACATTTTCCCGTTTTTTTTTCCTGTTTTACTATACTTTTCCCTAGATTACTGAAATATCTCTATTTACAAAATCCTAACTTCTCTGCACTGAATTTGCACTTGCATTCTTAAAATGCTCATGTTAGAAAATGCCAATATTCTTATTTAAGTTCCTACCAACTAAATCACTCAGTGCATCAGACACCTTGCATTCCTCCAATCCATTTTACTCATCTTACTACCAAAGCCTGATGACATTTTAGTCACCCTCCCCAGATACTTTCTTCACCCTCACTCAGAAGTCTAACACTTAAGTTTTCCTCTTTTCCCAGATCAAATCCATTCCAAGGACTTGAAAGACACTCTGTGTATTTTCCTTGTGCATAGGCAAGTAGCACAAAACACCATGACCATAAAGTCCCACAGTGCTTAACCAATCCCTCAGGTCCTAGAAAAAAAATCCCAAGACATCCTGGCTTGATGTTGTCACATACCACCAGCTTGCTTTTCCTTTCTTTAACTTTTCTTATCACACCAGTACTATCCCTCCTACTTCTTTTTTTTTTTTTTTTTTTTTTTAATCATACTTGGCTCCTTTCCATTCTTTCAGCTTTGAGCGCTGTATCAGTACCATGATCTTACCTGGTAACATCCACTCTCCTAGAACTCCAGGTTAACCAATGTAAAAATGTGTAATAGCAACCGAAATATTTTCTCTAGAAGTCTAGCTACTGCTTACATATGGAAGATTCAGGTAATACTCACCAAATAAATTCCTTCTATCGTCTCAGTTAAGGCGGCCCAGCATTTAAATAAAATTCTATTGTCCTTCTGATGACAAACAGCTAGTGCTGATTGTACATGTTAAAACAATCCTTAACACCATTTTCTCCTGCTTTGCAAGCATCTCTTCAAGTAATGAAAGCACAAGGTGAGGCACCTTTGGTACTGGTGTATTTAAATGTTCTCTGATTATCGGCAGCGACTCTCTAGCTTACTGCGTGTTACAGAATTTTCTTTCTCTTTAGACAGGATATGTAAATCTACCATCAAAAAGTCATACCGAGGAAGTAACTATAGTTGAAGAGATCACACAGCTTTCCAAGAAGAAAACACACTGATTTCCCAGCACAAGTCATGGATCCTGCTGAAAAGCACTTCAAACGAGCCTATAGAAGAATATAATCGCCTATAACCACCTATGTTGGTCCTATAAAAATCCACTTAAATGGAGCAGGTGAAAAAAGTGGAGAAAAATCTGCGAAACTTGTTCTTTGCCCTTTGTTCGAAACCAAAATGCCTGGCAGCCACACTTTTCTGCAAGTGCCTACTTTGAAGACATGCTTAAACCTTGCTAGGATGTTCTTCTCAAATTGAGACAAGGCCTCTTATCCAGAAGAAACTCATTTCCTGTCTTCATTGCTATGAAGCTTCTTTTCTCTAAGGGTTTCCTATAAAATGACAGGCCTGCTTAAGAATGCCACAGTAATTTAATGATCTTATAATTTTTATATGCTCAGGGTTTTTTTAACAGAGACCATTCGTGTTTAAAATTGCCCTTTAATCTTCCAACCAGCAATACCAAAGACAAAAATGGGAAATAAAATTACACTTGTCAAATGTAACTATTAATACTGGTCTGCCAGTCAGCCATTTCATGAGCTTGGTGTGGCCACTGCAAACACAGACCTCTGCAGGATTAGTATGTGCTTAAATAACAGACAGCATTTAAAGCCTTCAAAAGCATCTAGTTTCAACAGTTGTGAGGAGTGAAAATCTGTAATAAAGATTTAATAGCCGCATTTTAGAATCCCTTCAAAGGGTACACATTCAGTTTCCAAAACCTTTTAAAAATAATATAGGCTTTAGATGCCAGAACTTTTACAAATTCTTGCTATTTTCTTGTTAATATTTTTCAAAATGAATTGAATTGCACAGTGTTTCAATAAGGCAGAAAACAAATGCTTTTTTTAAAAGTCTCATTTATTGTTCGCCTCATGTTCCTAAACTTCATCGCACATTGGAAATTGCTGCTGCATGACTGAGGGAAGCCATATATTAAAAAAAAACCAAAACAGCACAAATTAGTACCTGCTGAATGCACAGCATAGGAAAATTACACTTTCATGTTAAAACCACCTACACTTGCATTTATTTTTCTATTTCTTGTGGTTAGAACCTAGTTCTTGAGAGGAGAGGGGGTGGAAAAGTCCTATCCTTTTCAGAGGCTGCTCAAGTTAACTGCCATGTTTGGCTCCTCTCTCAGTCTGGGCCAGCAAACACTCACAGTGGATGGCATCTCACCATTATTTGCCATTTCAAGCCAGTGATACAGAAAATAAACCTAAGCAATGTGTTATATGGACAAAATGTCTTCCCCTGCCCCCCCATCAATATGATTATAAGTGAAACAGTAAGTTGATTGGCAAGGTCAATATCAAATGACTTGCCTGTACCACAGGGAGCTGCAATTACCAAAGGAGATGAAAAAGCCACTTGCAGTAGGTACATAAAGTTTGGCACTAGCCTGTGAACAGCAGAGCTGCGTAATGTCCTTACATTCACATACATGTTGAAAGCAGCACTTGTGCAATAGTGAAAGGAAAAAGGTACTTTTGAGAGGAAAAGTAATAACCAGCCAAAGCCAAGTAGTTAATTTAAATACTTCATCTTGAATAGCATCCTCAGAAGGCACAGAAAGAACTCAAGACAGCTCAGTCAGCCTTCAGTGATTCATACAAGCTCATGCTTTTTCCAGATACAGGGAGAGTTCTTAAACCACAAAGATTAACACCTTGTTTTCCTTTACTAGTCCCCCTATTGTTTTGGCAGATTATAAAGTATAAAAGATTATATACATATGGAAAACGGCACACAGGTATTACACTACCTCGAATAGCAGTATGAGAAATTACTCCGCCTGGTTTTGGTCTTCTGACCATCCCAAGACATCAATCAGTTAATACTGAAGGCTGACCTACCTTGATCTATTATTTTACAGCAACACAGAAGCACATACATTCCCTCCCACACATCCTATCAATGTAATCTCTTAGAATGAACCTCATTTCAGATTAAATTCAACCTTCCAGAGAGGTACTGACTGACCACGGCTACAGATGAGGCCAAACAGTACCCTGAATGGCACAATCAACATTTCCAAACAGCAGCAATACAATACACAGGTCACTCAGAAGTTGAAGGCATTTACTGGGTTCCTGGGTTTTTGCATGAATGCCATGTTGCTTTGCAATGTTAATTTAATAAAAAAATTTATTTTAAGCTGTTTTACCAAGGGCAAGAGCATTACTTTGAGACAGTCTTGGGTCTTTGGGTTCTGCTAGCACAGCTGAACAGGCCCCCCCCCACCCCCCCATTTTTTTAAATCATATGAGAAGTTGCAAATCAATTTCTAAGAATCATGCAAAAAGCCACTTGCAGCAGCCCATTGTAGACCGTTATGCACAAAGAATGGTACTGGTCTCTAGCAGTACAACCCATGCTTCTCCACCCCTCCCCAAAGATTCCCACATTCCATTTTTTTTTTAAAGCTTAATTCTATCACATAATGCAGTGGAAATGTATCAGAGGAACCATTATCTGAAACAAGTTTTCAAACAAAAGAGGCTTTCCCAAAGCTTTTATGTAATAATTTCAACACAGACAGAGTAAGTATGTTTATTGTTTTACAGCAAAATGCCCCAATTTAAGAACAAAATTGCTAGATGTTCAGCTGTGCAAAATGGTACATAGTGCTTCAGTACAAGTGGAAAAGAACATGATTTGTTAGCAAATGCTTTCAAATACAATTTTATGGTCCTAGAAGATAGGACTTGAAACTGGGGACTGATCCACGGGCAAACTGTTTTTCTCTGCCTAAACTGGACCTTGCCACTTTGGACCCAGAACCAACACTACTCATTCCTCATTGCTGAAAAGAAGTCAGCACACTGAATTGCCAGATTCAGTGTCTTCATGCATGTTACAGAGAAATGGATCAGTCCTCTATGTCAGTTTCTAGCCCCATCTACAAATATCATCTGGCTCCGATAAATAAGACTCACAGGAATTTCTTGAAGGTCAATGGTCCATAATGGTAGTTATTCTACATGATCTGCTCAACTTGATTTCCAATTCTAGTTAGGCTGCTTAAATGACTTTCTTGAATTCATCGTACAGCACAAGCACAAAAGCACCCCCCATGCCTCTGAGAACATTGGACCATGCACCCTTGAAGAAGGCCTTTCCTCCCTCATCCCTTGCAATCTTCCGCCAGCAGTCAATCGTTCCAGAGTACATGATATCAGCTGCAGGAAAAGAGCAAAGAGTGATTCTCAACTCCTATAATTTTATCTCAGATGTTTTTAACAACTGTCCTGTTTCACTTAACTACTTTGTGATGCCCCAAACCACATTTAAAGACTGTAACACAAATCTTAGCACAGGCAATAGCAAAGCTTAATATCTGCTTGCCTAATTAATAAAAGCTGTCACAATGTAAAAAATGTTAAGCTTTCTTTTTGGCAATTATGCTATCCCCCAATTACTGTAATTTAATCTGTCAACACAAATAGGCAGTCCATTTGCCTATTTCATATTCAATAGAGAGAAGTCCTCAGCATAATTCATGCAAAACACAAGTTAAGCCTTACTGCATTTTCTCATCTCACGTGTGTGTCAAGTAAAAAAAGAACTCCATCCTGTTAATGCTGCCTGAACAGCTACACAGATTTCCAGCCTACCTCCTTTGCGTCCTGACTGCATCATCATTCTACGCCGCACTGTATCAAAAGGATAGGACACCACACCGGCCACAGCAGTCACTGTCTGGGCAATCATCCAGCTGATAACAATGTGAGTATTTCTGGGATCTGGGAGCATGCCTGCAATAAAAAAAGAGGTAATTAGCTTTTTAACTTGCACATTCTCCTTCAGTTCACGCTCACTGCATGTCAGCCACTTTCCTAGATAAACTAGTGTGAAACTAGATGCCCTAGTTACAAAACATTATAGAGCCATACTTGAAAATTGTAACTTCATAAACTTTAAACACACTGAAGCAATCTAAAAAACATCTTAAAAAATTCAGAGGATTTTGTTCACTTATCTAAACAGCTTAACATTTAAGAATAAGGATTCTTTTTAGATTGGCATGAAAAAGTCTTGACTATTCACTACTCTTTTTAGAAAGAAACGTCACTAAATGAAGTCACCGCCCCTGTGGATTATGTTATTACAAACTAGCATCAATGGCCTACATGCCCAAATGTCAAGCTTAACAAGTGCTTTGCAAAAGCACTGCTCAATCCCATTCTGCTAAACACCTGGTCCAGTGTAACTACAGGAATGCACTGAATAGAACAGAACTTATTCTGTGAACCATTACCAACACAGTTTGCTGGCATCAGGAGCAACTCCTTACAAAACCAACACTTGAAAGCAGGCTGCTGCCATCAACACACACCCAAGTTTGGCCTTCAACACTGCAGTGTCACTGATCCTGGCACCAATATCCCCTTCTACCTTCACATAGTTACTACGGAGTGTAACTATCCCAGAACAGGCAAAACAGTTGTGAAAACAGGTTTATCGGATCTCTTCTAAATATTACCTTTTGCTGTATCATAGATCCCGAAGTAGGCAGCTCTATAGATGATGATGCCTTGGACAGAGACATTGAACCCTTGGTACAAGCCTCGCACACCATCAGACTTGGTAATTTTGACTAAACAGTCCCCGAGACCAGAGAATTCTCTGTCTGCACCAGCTTTTCCAACATCAGCAGCCAATCGGGTTCTTGCAAAATCCAAGGGGTAGACAAAGCAGAGGGAAGTGGCTCCAGCTGCACCACCAGATGCCAGGTTACCAGCAAAATATCTCCAGAACTGAGTGTGCTTGTCTACACCTCCCAAGAACACCTGCTTATACTTATCCTTGAAGGCAAAGTTGAGAGCTTGAGTTGGGAAGTATCTGATGACATTAGCCAAGTTTCCTCGCCAGAAAGACAGCACTCCTTGTTCCTTTGGAATACGTACTACACAGTCGATGATACCCTTGTACTGCTTATCAGCAGCAATCTGTTTGCTTGCATGTTGTACCTGCAAAAAAAGGTATGTATATTGACCACATGCCTTGATTGGCCTATGCTATAGATGGGCTTATGCCTGCTTCTACTATAAAAAAAAAAAAGCTGTTAATTCTGAATGGCTTAGGGGTTTTATTATTGTTAAGAAAAAGGCTTAAAATTGCTTCCTAACTTCCTCAAACCTCAGGACTTGCCAAAATAGGGACAGCTGTGAGCAAGTCTAGTACAACTACCTGACAGGAGGTTGTAGCCGGGGGAGGTCGGCCTCTTATCCCAGGCAACTAGCGACAGGACAAGAGCATATAGGCTCCAGCTGGACCAGGAGAGATTTACGTTGGACATAAGGAGTAATTTCCTCACAGAAGGGGTGATTAAACATTGGAATGGGCTGCCCAGGGAAGTGGTGGAGTCACTGTCCCTGGAGGTGTTTAAGGACAGACTGGACGTGGCACTCAGAACAGGCCTACCCAGAGGCGAGAGCCCATACTGACAGGGGGGAGCCGCGCTGGGCCGGCGGCGCCGCGAAGGTCATCGCAGTCACCTTGGGCGCCGCCGGGTCACGCCAGGCCCCGCGCGCCGGCCGCGCCCCGCCCGTGGGCCAATGCGCTGCGCGGGCGCGCGTCACGTGAGCGCCACCAAGATGGCGGCGGGAAAGGCCGCCCTGCCCTCCCCGCCGTACCCTCGGCGCCGGCAGCGAGGGCGGCAGGAAGTGACAACGGGGCCAGCGCCCCCATCGGCCGGGCCCGCCCGCCACGCCGGGCCCCGCACCGCGGAACCGGCTCCGGCTTCCCCGTCGCCGTCCACGTGACCTTCCCGCCAGCCGCCGCCTCGCCCGCGCCCTTTGTCCCGCGGCGGCTGCGGCCCCCGCACTCCCTCCGCCCGACCCTGCGTCCCCGCCCGGGGCCGGCGCCTGCGGGGGACGGTGACGGGCTCTACCCGCGCTCGCCGCTCTCGCCCGCGCCGCTGACCTGCAGCAAGAGCTTGACCCGCTCGATGGGCGCCACCGCGGTCTTGCTGATGGCGGCGGCGACGCCGCCCGCCAGGAAGTCCTTGAGGAAGGAGATGGCCTGGTCCGCCATGTTCGCGCGCGCAGCCGCGAGTCAGTACCGCTGTGCCTCGCGTCGAAAGGGCGGGAGCGCCGCGCGCATGGCCTTAATGTGGGGCCCGCCGGCCACGCCCCGCGCCGCCCCATTGGCCAGCCCGGCCCGGGGGCGGGACCTGCGGCGGGCGGGCCCGCCCCGCGCCCCCCGGCTCCGTCACGCCAGTGTCGCAGCGCCGCGTCAGCCGCGGGGCCCGCCCCGGCACCGCCCCGGCCCGGCCCCCGGCAGCGCTGCGGTCATCGCAATGTTCACAATTGTGCCCACACTTTCCCAAGCGCCCGGCGGCTCCCATCTGGTGTGTTGCTCCGCAGCGCCCGGCACGAAGGCCCTGCAGAGGGATCTGGACGAGAATCGATGAGCCGAGACCAACAGTCTGAGGTTCAACAAGACCGAGTGCCGGGTCCTACACTTCGGTCACGACCACCTCATGCAGTGCTACGGATCTGGAGAAGAGTGGCTGGAAAGCAGCCCAGTGTAGAAGGACCTGGGGCTGCTGGTCGACAGCGGCTGAACATGAGCCAGCAGTATGCCCAAGTGGACAAGAAGGCCAATGGCATCCTGGCTTATGTCAGAAATGGTGTGGCTAGCAGGACCAGGGAAGTGATTCTCCCCCGGTACTCGGTATTGGTGAGGCCACATCTCAAATCCTGTGTTCAGTTCTGGAAAGACACTGAGGTGCTGGAGTGTGTCCAGAGAAGGGCAACAAGGCTGGTGAAGGGTTTGGAGCACAAGTCTGAAGAGGAAGGCTGAGGGAGCTGAGGTTGTTTAGCCTGAAGAAAGGGAGGCTCAGGGATGACCTAGTCGCTCTCTACTACCTGAAATGAGGTTGCAGCCAGGTGGGGGTTGGCCTCCTCCCAGGGAACAGTAGGTGGGACAAGAGGAGAGAGTCTTAAGGTGTGCCAGGGGAGCTTTAGGTAGAACATTAGAAAGAATTTCTTCACAGAAAGAGTGATTAGACATTTGGATGGACTGCCCAAGGAGGTGGTGGAGTCACTGTCCCCAGAGGTGTTTGGATGTGCCATTTAGTGCCTTGGTCTGGTTAACATGATGGTGTTTGGTCATAGGTTGGACTTGATGATCTCAGAGGGCTTTTCTAACCTGAGTGATTCTGCGATTCAGTGAAGCTGAGTAAGGCAGTGGAGCACTGGGTTTGGGGTGTGGGTCTGTGAGCCCAGACAGTAGTCAATGAGTGAGACAACCAAGTGAATGAGGAGGCTCCTTCAGTGGCAACTGCTGGAAGCCAGTGTACGATGGAGGCATAGGTGTCTGCATGGGGTCCCAGGGGACAGCAGTAGCTCTCAGGTGGAGGGGAGCATATTTGGGGCACTGCCAGGACACCAGTGGGTTTCACTTCATGCTCACCACCCTCTGGGTAGTGCTGATCAATGGCATATCCTTGTTTCCAAGTTCTGTTCCCACCTCCTCCTTACCACTGCAGAGCCAAATGTCACACCATGGGGCTTTTCTGTTCATTACTGAACTGATCCAAGACAATGAAATGCCAAAGAACTTAACCACAGTTTCCTAGAGGGACAATGGGAAAGTGTGGTTCCAGCTTCTTGTATTGGTGGTCAAATCCAGATGCTGTGAAAAGCTCCTCTGGAGGTTGCCAGTGTGAGCACTCATGGCAGGGCCCCAACCCCTACCAAGACAGTAGTTTCATCAGTAACTTTGCTAATTTTATTGTATGCTGAAAGTAATATTTTGTACCTAATGGTCAAACATGTCTGAAATTATACCTACTCCTTCTAAAAATATTGAAATTGAAATTGTTCTAGCTGGAGGGCATTAGTTCACACACACATTTTGTTACTGCTTTCACTTTTAATGGCTGTTCCCTACCAAAGTAAATAAAGCCAAACCTTTTTTTTAAACAGATGACTGGTGAACCATAAAGCTGCAGTAGATGAGGTGCTAGAAACCACTGTTTACACATGTATGTACTTTGCATGATTTCAAAATGAGAGCATCTCTCTCAGAGGGCATGTTGTGAGAACAGGACGTGCCAGGCATAGCCTTTGTCTCTACTGCAGTATACTCTGTGTGTCACTATACTTTTTTTTTTTTTGCACAACAAAACATCCAAAGTAAATTGTGTGCTGTTCTATATTCTACATCATAATACAGGCAGAGTGAAGTGACTCCTGTGCTCACACAGGGTTAGGCACATACGGATTTACAGGACCATATTTTGGACGTACTTCATGAAAGGCTGTGGTGAATAGATTCAGAGAGACACCCACATCTTAGCGTGGTATTTTTCCTTTTAAAAAAGCTAATGACTGAATGTTAGTACCTTTTTTTGCACAACACAATGTCTGCAAGGCTAGGATTTTTTCCTCACAAAATTTTCTATTGATTAAAAAAGAACTTCATACTCTTGAGTATTGTCAATGTGAAAAACAAAAGTAAAATGCACATACCCTGTGATAGGAAACTGTTCAGTCAGTAGCTGCCCTGTCCTGTTCACCTTGGGAGCAGATCTGCATCTGACTGGGGAAAATCCTTGTCTCTCTATAGCCATGATTTTCCATTTCTGCACTTTTTTTCCCTCTTTACCTAATCTCATATTCTGCTATCCACTTTTATAAGGAGTAGGATTATGTTCTTGAATCAAATGTGGTGTCCCCACATATAATCTCGTTACAATCACAGGTGAAACTTGTGCTTTTATACAACTGTCTTTTTCCAGAAACCTCACACAAAGCAGAGGCTCACGGGTCAAGCACAGAGAGTAATAATGAATGGGGTAACATCAGACTGGTGACCTATCAATGGTGGGGTTCCACAGGGCTCCATCTTGAGCCCTGTGCTCCTCAACATCTTCATAAATGACTGGGACACAGGACTGGAAGGGATACCAAGCAAGTTTGCGAATGACACAAAACTAGGAGGAGGTGTTGACTCCCTCAAAAGCAGGGAGGCTCTGCAGAGAGACGCTGACAAATTGGAGGGCTGGGCAATCACCAACCATATGGAATTCAATAAGGGAAAGTGCCGGATTCTGCACCTGGAAGGGGGTGAGCCTGGATGTACGTATAGACTGGGGAAAGACGTTGGAAAGCAGTGCCATGGAAAGGGACCTGGGGGTCCTGGTTGATGGCAAGTTGAATCTGAGTCAGCAGTGCCCTGGCAGCCAGGAAGGCCAACCGTGTCCTGGGGGGCATCAGGAAAAGCATCACCAGCCGATCAAGGTAGGGGATTGTCCCGCTCTGCTCTGCACTGGTGGGACCTCACCTTGAATATTGTGTGCAGTTTTGGGTGCTACAATATAAAAAGACATTAGGCTATTAGAGAGTGTCCAAAGGAGGGCAACAAAGATGGTGAAGGGCCTTGAGGGGAAGCCGTATGAGGAGCAGCTGAGGTCACTTGGTCTGTTCAGCCTGGAGGAGACTGAAGGGAGACCTCACTGCAGTTACAACTTCCTCATGAGGGGAAGAGGAGAGGCAGGCACTGATCTCTGCAGTGACCAGTGACAGGACCCAAGGGAATGGCCTGAAGTTGTGTCAGGGGAGGTTTAGGTTGGATATTAGGAAAAAGTTCTTTACCCAGAGGGGAGTTGGGCACTGGAACAGGCTCCCCAGGGAAGTGGTCACAGCACCAAGCCTGATAAGAGTTCAAGAAGCGTCTGGACTATACTGTCAGGCACATGGTGTGACTCTTCAGGATGGTCCTGTGCAAGTGTAAGGGTTGGACTCCATGATCCTTGTGGGTCCCTTCCAACTCAGCATCTTCCGTGATTCTGGTGATTGTCTTGACTCCCTCAAGAAGCTGCTGCTCCAGTTCTTGTTTCCAATCTTGACTACACCATTGTAGTAGCAGTTTCAAGACTTCATTAGAGAGTGTTTCTTTATTTACAGTAGAGGGTGTAACGTAAAGTGATATTAAAATGAGTTGCGATGGAGCATTAAAACGCTACCAGCATTAACGTCCTGAAACAGGGGCAAAGCAACGTGCTGGTCTAAAAACTGTATTATTCTAGTTGCACCAAGTATGAAGAAACTATGATTTCTCTGCAGTGTGAATACTGTCATCTGGCTGATGACAGCATTTGTGTGCTACAGGTGTTGTGTAGCCACAATATCACTGCCAGAATCTTCTGGCATCATTTTACTAAAGTAAAAAATAAATTAAATCAATCTTCCCCCCCCCCCCCTTTTTAAAAGTAACATCAGAAAGCTGACATAACTTTTTTTGTTTATGACATTGATAGGAGTTGAATGTATTTGCATAATTACAAAACATCAAACATTTTTTTTTAGGTCTTAACACAGAGAATGACGTCTAACAAATTTCCTGTAATTGTGATTTTGACATTTGTGAATCCATGTTGTTCCAACAAGGCTTGATATTCAGAGCCACTTCTCTCCTTTCCCTCTGTCTGCACAAGCATGTTCAAAGACTGCAGCAGAGCTCTGCTCCTGTTCTTCTTCTCATCATCCAACACCATTTCAGCCAGCAAAACTGCACAGCCTAATTTAAAAACAAACACATAGAACAGTTCTAATCTATTATCAGGTAGGAAAATTTCTGCTACCATATGCAGGGATGCAAACTACAAGACACGGGTGACTTCCTTTATCATTTATGGATTTGCTCTACTATTAAATGAATTATCCACTCCTCTCACAAACCCCCAGAAATTCCCTTTCATGGTATGGAGTAATCACACACAAGTCAAAGTTGTGTGTCCATTTTCAGGGGAAAAGCGGATGACTTCTGTAGACGCGGCACAAGGGTTATGGAAAACAGTAAGACAGGAATCAAGTTGCTTCTCTTTGGGATATACTGCTGCTTCACATTCATACTGAAATGGTGCCAAGCAGACAAAGCAGTGAACAGCAAACATCATAGAAACGGAGAAGTCAATGTGTCTGTACAATATACTGGGTATATTATTTCTGTAGGAACCGAGTTCTTTGGGGTGGGACTGATCTAAGGATGAGAACAGAACTTAAATGATCCAGTTTCCTCAGTCTTTTCCTCCATTTTCAGACCTCTGAGGGGAAAGGGAAGCCAAGAGAGGGCTACTGACAAAACAAGCATTGCTTTACTTAGGCCTTGCATCTTATGTGGTGGTTTCTTTTGGCACGGTGGGGGTAGGAGGCCACCAACTAAGATCAAAATAGCAGCAGTTTCCAGTGGTTTTATTATTAAGTGATGCATAACGTTCATATCTTTCTGACCTTTAAGACAATCTCCTCAGGGCCATTCCTACTCATACACCTCAGATACTTAACAATTGACAAGAAGGTTCAAAACTTAACCCCCTCATTCTTCATGTCTTGAAAATCTCCCTCAGTTATGTGTATCGCTTAAGAAATATTTTCAGTGTTAGACCATTAAATCCACATCTTCTACCACTCAGCAAAAGATACCAGCTTTCTCCACAGCAACTGAAAAACTCATTTTGGATATTAATAAGAGAAGATGAGCTTATAGTTCCTCAGGTGCCTGGGCTACATCAAATTAGCATAGAACATCTCAGACTGAAACACACTGCAGTCCAGTCCAATCTCTCACTCCAAGCAGGGCAGCTCTACATTCAGTTCAGCTTGTTCAGGGCTTTGCTCTCACACCCTGAAGCCTCTAGGGACAGAAATTCCACAGCCTCGCTGGGCCACCTGCTCTAATGCTTCATTATCCTGAGAGTGCACCACAGACACCATGCCCAAGGGACTAATGCCTAATGTGTATGGAGTGTTGTGCTTTAATCATGGAGTACACCGAGGTTGTGTGGTGACCAAGCACATTCTATTCAAATTGTACAGTCAGATACATGGCACTTCGGGGCACAGGTTTAAAGTCTGTGACAGTTATAGGCAGGCTAACTTTAGGATTGAAACTTTCTGACTCAAACAGCTTATAGCAGCTTAAAGAATAGCATTATGACTAAGTATGAGATGAGAAACATCTCACTGCTTGAATGAGCCTCAGTATACATTCCTGTTAAACTAATGGCAAGCTTCCTATCAACATGGAAAAGCAACACTTTAAATTTCTTCAGTTGTTAAATATTTGGCCTTATCTTTACATGTCTGAACAGATGAGATCAGTCAAATTTCCATTCAAAAAACTCCTTCTGCTAAGAATTAAAACCCCCAGTGTGGTAGAAGTCTGACATTTCCCTGATGCTGGACAGCTGAAATGCTCAGTAGTAGGCAAGTTTCTTCTGATGATTTGAATCACTGTAGCACTTTTCCTTTACTCAGTGCTCAAAGAGCAAAGTAACTTCTGATTAAGTAACATCCAGGCAGATGCAACTCTTGACCTTGCTCATCAGCTCTCTCTTGCTGAAGTTGGTGGGTCAGTATTGGCACAGCCTCTTTCAAACTGGTTTATTTGGATTATTGCTGTACAAGTGTGACAGGCAAGAATCTCACAACTGATAAAGAAGAAAACTAGTTTCAAAGTACAGCTTTAATTTCCAGAGAGGCTTCCACTATAAAGTATATGTTCAATAGAAAACACAAATATCAACGAAGTATCAGGAAAAAAAAAAAAAAACATTAGGAGAGGTGACAATAGTGACAAATTACTTGAAGAGATAGGATACAGCACATATTTCTCCAATTAATGACTGAAGCGTGAAGAAATTTAATTTTCATAAGAGGTTTTATACATAAATCCTAAAACTCATCTCAAGTAATGAGATAGAAAACATATACAGCCATTCAACCATATTCAGAAAACCTGAAAAGTATCAGTAAGCAATCGGGATAGCTCTGAACTGCAGCTTGTATGGGTACATACTGTGGCTGGAGGTCAGAGGCTACTGAAGTTCCTTTGTGATGTTATAGCTGCTGTAGGAACACAATTGAGTTTTGTCCTGATTTCACTTTTGCTTGCAGAAAAAATGCTTAAAAAGGCCGTCTTTAAGATGTTTTTGAGTAAAGTCCCACAGAACAGTGATAAAAAGGGGACTAACATCCCAATTTCAGATGGATAGCACAATATTAATTTTTTTCATTTCTGATAAAAATGAGCAATAACCACTGAATACACTGCAGAGGGAGAATTCTGTTTTAAGGTCCAAAACCCCAAGGTATTCAAGTGGCTTAATACAAACTTGAAGTTTTAACTTGACATACTATACAGATATGTCAAGTCTAAGCTTAATACAGTCCCAAAAACTCACCAAAAGAACTGGACGTTAAGGTATTTCATACACAGGAGTTTTGGCCTGCCCAGACATCTTTTAAAATGCACCAAACTCACTCCTGCAGGAGCTGCAGTCCAACTTTTTGTAATAACTCTGCTTCAGATAAAGCATCAGAATAATCCTAAACTGGTAACAGGTGTTGGTTGATGATGGGTATATTGCACAAGTGGGTGGAAATTCCAGTTTGCTTCTGGGCACACTACAGTGACAGACTCTTTTTGAAGCATAGAACAGCATCTAATAAGTTTCCTGTGATCTTAATTTGTACATCTGTGAAACTGTATTTCTCCAGTAGCTGTTTATATTCTGAGCCACTTCTCTGCTTGCCTTCAGTCATACTGAGGGACTGTAGCACAGCTCTAGGGGGGTGCGTCTTCTGTTCATCAAGCACAGTTTCTGCCACTAGCAAGGCACTTCCTGCATTTCCAAAACAACCAAAAGTGGTTCAGTGTAAGTATTTTTAGCTTCAAGATTTTAGTGTTTTGCTCAGAGACAGTTCTAGAGGTCCCTCAGGCTAATCTTTTAATGGAAATCAGTGAAAGAACTTTACTTTCAGTAACCTATTCCTGGAAGCAAGTGTGTAATTGTTAAAAAGAAGGGAGAGTTTAGAGCACTGTCTCCAGTAAAGTTCATGTCACTGCCTCTTGAACTCAGCCTTGCTTTCGTTTGAACCAAACAGTTCCCGGAAGTATCTGTCATACACAAATCATTGCATAAAAAGATTAATACAGTTACCCCCAATTTTCTTTGATTTATAATTAGGATTATACTTTATGGCCTAGATCTTATTTTGAATGTTCTCCTCTGTAACAAACTTCAGGGCTACAGCTGGATTAAGGAATCAGATGATCTTAGCAGTCAGGCTTTTCTGCTTTCTGTCTTCTCCATTAATCTTTAATACTTCCTGAATATGAGTCAGCAGTGTGCTCTGGCAGTCCAAAGGGCCAACTGTGTCCTGGGATGCATCAAGCACAGTATTGCCAATCACTACACAGGTGGTTGCCTCACTCTACTCTGCACTGGTGCAGCCTCATCTCAAATACTGTGTGCAGTTTTGGCTGCCTAAATGTACGAAGCACATACTATTAGAGGGTATCCACAGGAGAGTGATCGAGAGTGAAAGGCCTCAAGCGCAAAATTTATGAGGTGCAGCTGGTTCAGCCTGGGGGAGAAATGGCAGAAGGGTGACTTCACTATCTAAAACTTCCTCAAGGTGGGCAGTGGAGGAGGAGATGCCAATCTCCTCTCTCTGGTGACCATTGACAGGACAAGAAGAAATGGAATGAAGATGCATCAGGGGAAGCTCAGTTTGGGTGAAGAGGTTCTTCACCCAGAGCATGGCTGGGCACTGGAACAGGCTCCCCAGGAAGTGGTCATGACACCAAGCCTGACAGTTCAAGAAACATTTGGACGATGCTCTTAGTCATATGATCTAGCTTTAGTTAGTCCTGCAAGAAGCAGGGAATTAAACTTGATGATCCTTGTGGGTCCCTTCCAGCTTGAACTATTCTGTGATTCTATGATTCAAATGTAGGAGAAAGTCAAAGAGGCTACATACTTCTCATGGTATGTGTGTGTAAAGCAGCACTAAACTCCAGCCAGTTGACCACATTCTGTGCACTACTGAGACAGCAAAACCACTGCTTCTTGATTAACCTAAAGGAACTTAAGTTAGAGCATTTTCATGTCTAGAAATAAGCACACGCTTAGTTGTTTGATACAGGGCTTAGTAAGAAAGACTGGGCCTCTCAGAGACTGGGGAGATGATGCAGTTGTATGTGAAGCCTGCAACTATAGTAAAAGCTTATTTATATAGTTTTACTTGCAGTTTTGTTTCCTTCTTTTGCTTAGTATGTATTACCATAACGCAAGCCTAGACATTCAAGCAAAGGCTACTATGACTGAATAGAGAAGTATGGTTCTTTTAATATGAACTTATAATTACTCATTTAAGGGATATTAACATCCACCTTTAATTCCACAAGATGAGAAAACCCCCAAAACTTACCTGGTCTGCAAAGAGCTGATATCTTGCTTAACAGCACATGTATCTTTTCATCAGGCCAGTCATGAAGAACACGTGAAAGGATATAAAGATCTGCTTCTGGAAGATTATCCTTGAAGAAGTCACCTGTTGGAAAGCAAAATTAGTACATTCCTACAGAAAGTAGAATTCATTCCTACAAAATGAAATTAAAATATTGCAGAGGAACTAGGAGCTTCAGCAGAGGTAAAGAAAGTAACAAGAATGAACAGGTACAGGTATGCTCTGATTTGCAGATAAGGAAAGTCTAGTTAAAGAGAAGATCAGGTCACAGGTAAGAATTCTGTAACACAAGAATGGAGGCAAGCCTAAAGCAAGGAAGGAGACAAAGTTCTTTGCAGCCACCATGTTGATCTTGCCTAGAAATGAAATGCCTGAGGACATGCAACCTCTGCTCCCAGTGCTAATCAAAAAATGACTAATTCGTACTTATTTACCCACATTCTGCAATCACAGCAGGTTTGTTTTTATCCTCACAGAACTTCAAAAAAACGATGTCCCCTTTTAGGGTGAGTGAGTCTGCAGTGCCTTGTACTAAGACACGTTTGTGGTTGGAGCAGCATCAAAAGAGCCTGTTCTGGGCCTCAGGATAACAGAAATCATTCAAAAGATCATGCGCTACATTTACCTGATACAAATGTCACTGGAGCTGTGTCTTGTCCTGACGGCTGAAAGTAAGAAGTGTTTGCAATGACTTCTGGAAGGTCAAATACTGTGACCTTGAGATTTGGGTATATTTGTACTAATTCACGAGCCAGAGCTCCAGTGCAACCTGTTAAAAAGTTTAAAAAAGTCAAATCAAGTATTTTCTCTCAGCATTTCCAGGCATTTTTAAGGACAAGACTGTATATAAAATAGAGACATCAAATCAGAACTAGAGATAGACAGTCAGCTCCACAATTAAACTTGGGCAATAGGACTTCCTGGTGGTTAGAACAATGTTTTAAAGCTTGGGGAATGCAGGTATGACTCCTTATTGATATAGAATTCCTAATATGACCTTTGATACTAGTACCTCAGAGGTTTTTTGGGGAGCAAAAATGAAAAGGCGAGGGCTTCTGATTTGTTGATGAAGAGCACTAGAACTGTTTAGTATTTACAAAGCACCAATATAAGAAATTTGACAAACACTCTCTGGTGTAGCAAAGGATAACAATCATGAAGTGTTGGAGTATCTGCAAAAGTGGCAAAGGTTGCACCAGTAATTGTGTTAATTCCTCTGACATGCTGTCCACCTCCCCAGGCATGAAATAAAGTGTTCTTCCTTCAGTGGATCTTTTTCTGTGTTGAGCCATGTCAGTATGTAACTGATTGAGACAAGCATTCACTTATTTCAGACTACTCAAATACCGTTTAGGTAACTCTGCTTTCAATGAGCTGCACTTGGTTCTTTCATTCTGACATTACAATAGTAGGAAAATAACAGTAGTTAATATTACTGCAGTTCTAGTAAAAAAAAACTATAGTTATGTTTTAAGTAATAAAATGCAGAACTGAAATCAAGCTTTTCCTTTTAATTTGTATATGAGTTCAATTACAAGCAATACCTCCTAAATCACAAGCAGATTTAAACCGTGAAAGATCAAATGCTGTAGCCACGTCTCTTGCTGTCAGGTGAGCAATGCTGTGCATGGCAGCCATAAAACGTTGCTTTCCCTCCTGGCTGTGATAATAGTCCTAAAAAGGGAAAAAAACCTGAAATTGATTTTCACTGTTTATCTAAAACTATGTACAACTAAGACAGTAGGTGCACACTGTGAACATTAGAATTCTGAAAATAAAGATCAGTTAAAAGTGCCTCTGAACAGTTGCTCATGAAAGTCCTTTGTTATTTTACTGTAGTGAAAAGCAGATTTTTGCATCCCCTCAAGAATTCTGATCACAGACATCTTTTGCAGTGTGTCTCACCAGACAAACTTGTCTGGTTTGAATCAGGTCTTGGTGAACTCCCAAAGGCTGTTAAATTCAACACTTCTGCCCATGGGTGTGGGGGCATCATAGCAGGAAAAAGAGGTAATCTGAAAAGGGCCTTTTAAAGAAGTAGTGTGTCTTTCACATACATTTACTAACACATTTGTTCCTCAGCAAGATGTGTCCAGACTTTAAACTGTTTGAAAGGGCAGACTTAGGAGACTGAAAGACAACCTCAAATGTTCCTTCTTCTTGACATACTCACAAACTGCTTTCATTTAATTCTGACATTTATTCTCCCATGATAGAAAAATAACCAGATAATTGGACTATAATGCAAATCAGAAATATTATAGATCATACAATTTTTTTTGTTTGGTTTCTTTGTTTTGTTTTTGGTGGGGGTTTTTTGGGTGGTGTTTTGTGTGTGTGTGTGTTTTGTTGTTTGTTTGGTTTTTTGTTTTGTTTTGTTTTGTTTTTTTTTTAATTAGGGAAGAAGCAAGCATTCAGTACCAAAGTCTCGTTGCATGATGCATATGCATGAATCCCTTTATGTCTCACTTTCATACAGATTTCACCACTTAGAGCTGGTTTTGTGGCTACAATGAAATACAAGAATCTCCAGGCTGAGGCAGCTCATGTGTTTCTGCTCAGACATGCTATCCTGTACACACAGGGAGCCCAGGTCCAGGCTGGTCACAAGTATCACGCAAGTGAGGGCAAGTTGGCAATCCAGGTGTGTAACAAAGGATGAGATCCAGTTCACATTCATTAAGCCACTTAATTAGTATATAAATTTAGGCATCCACTGCAGCAGCTATTCTAACGCAAAGTATATTAACTCCCGGTCGGGGCCCCTCCCCGGGCAGATGGAGCTCGTTAGCCCTGTAAGGCAATCCATCTACGTCCTGAGGACCTCACTGCCACTGTCCAAGCATGCTTGGCCCCGGCAGATGAACCTCAGGATTAAAGGGTGGCTCAGTTCCGCGCACACTGTGTCTCACCTAAAAAATCCAATGTGCAGGCTGGAAGGTGTAAAGACCTTCCCCGGTTCTTCGTTCGCGAAGACTGGCCATTACTTACTATATTAACTCCCTTTAAAGGACCTTTTGAATGATTCCTAGAGGACTTTCTGTCCACCAGTAATCTAAATACTAACATTAGGTTAACAAGACCTTCCTAAGTCTCCAAAAGCTCTTACTTACTTCTACCAATTGTACATGAGGGATGTAGACATCTTTAGGAGAGTGGTTTCATCACCATCTAGAAGTTAAATATAAATTCAAAGAACCTCAGGATGTACTCTGAAGTACACAATTTAAGCCAGGACTGCTGTCAGAGATGAACTCCTGATATTCGCTTGCTCACACTACCAGCTCTCTCCTTAAACAGGCACAAATATTTATGCCTCTCCACCTGCTTCACCAGATGGGTAACTGACAAGTTAGGCTAATTATACCCTAAGTGATTCTCCAGTCTGAACACATCCACCTGGGCTAGTATTGGAAAAGGAATACAAGAGAGATGGAAACAGTTGGTGGAAAGGATTACAATTTTATCAGCAACATATAGCAGCTTGAAGCATATACAAAACTACAAATCACCATAAAGGAGATTAGATCCCTTCTCCACTGAATGGACAGAAAACAGCTTTGACTACAAAGTCAGAACAGCCTAAATGGGATACACATCAGTGTCAACTGACTGGCATCCAATACGGTAGGAGTGCATGTGTGACAAAGTACTAATTGCTTTTATAAAAGGGACACAAATATAAATTAAACAGGACTAGAGGTTGTTCTGTGAGTGTGTCTGTGGGATGGGCAACACTCCAGACAGAATTTCTGTCAGCGCTTGAATTTCCCAATATGTGCTATAACTGCTCTACCACTTCATAGCCTAAAGTTGAAGGAACAGAAGCCTGGGACTCATGAGTTGCACTGTGTTTCTACCATTTCTAAGACTGACAAACTTCCTTAGACAATGCAGTCTCCATTTGCCCCTAGATCAGTTCTGGGCTCCTCACAGCTGGCTTTGATACTAATGAGAGTTTTTATTACCTTAAATAAATCCTCTGCTTTCTTTCCAAAGGCTCGATGATTCTGCCTGCTGCCTTCTTTGACAGCAGACTCCAAGTTTGTAAAGAGAGGCCAAAGATGATCATTAGAGTGAATAATGTAGCCATGAAGCGAGTATTCACCATCTGAGGTCAGGAAGGTATTTGCTGAGTCTGTATTACTGTAACCTTAGGGGAAGAAAACAATTGTAACCAGCTTTGTTTCAGTACTTTAGGACTGTCACTTAAAATCTGAAGGCACGTTTTCCTGCATAGCTGTTAAATAGCTAGCAAATCCTGATCTTATGACCTATTTATAGAAATTTTGCACAAAAGTGTCATTCTGAAAGGAGCAAGTACTTAGTTCCTAAAAATAATTTAGATGCTGGAAAATATAGATACACACTAAATTATTATTTTTATTTTAAATCTGAGTACCTCAGATACCTAATATTCAAGGGAGAGAAGTTCATCGTGTCTGATTGCATTTTTGTTTAGATTATGGCTTCTTCCCTAAATTCAAGCTTTCTCCAGTATGTTTTGCCTTTGTCTTGACCCCTAACAGAGTTAAAAAGACTCCTTTGTTTCCCTTTCTTGGCACTCAACCATTTCAAATCTTACTATGTAAATGACATATATGGAAACTTAGAACTACATAGTGTGGACTGAAAAAGTTACTCCTAATACTGACTCCCTCACCTACACAAACTTTCAAGGACTGTTACAGTTAGGGGAACTAAAATTTAGGTTGTTGTTCATGAAGGGACACATTCCAGAGCTCTCACTGAAATCCTGATTCTCTGCTGAAGGCTGACTGCACTGCTGCGGCAGGAAACGGAATTTGACCATTACTTCAGAGAGAAACATAAAAGTCTCTTCCGCCAAAGTGCTTCTAAGATTATCAAGTCCAACCTTTAACCCAGCACTGTCAAATCCACCACTAAACTGTGTCCCCAAGTGCCACATCTACATGCCTTTAAATATCACCAGGGGTGGTGACTCAACCACTTCCCTGGGCAGCCTGTTCCAATCCTTGACAACTCTTTCAGAGAATAAATTTTTCCTAATATTCAATCTAAATCTCTTCCAGCACAATATGAGGCCATTTTCTCTTATCCTGTTATTACTTGTGAGAAAAGATCAACTCTGACCTCACTACAATCTCCTTTCAGGTGCTTGTAGAGAGTGACAAAGCCTCCTCTAAGCCTCCTTTTCTCCAGGCTAAACAACTCCACACACTCCAGCACCTCAATGTCCTTCTTGTCTAACGGGCTCAAAAGTGAATGCAGGATTTGTAATGTAGCCTCACCAGGGCTGATTCATAGGGATGATACCGGCCCTGGTCCTGCTGGCCACACTATTTCTGATACAAGCCAGGACACCACTGGCCTTCTTGGCCACCTGGGCACACTGCTGGCTCATATCCATCTGCTGTTGACCAGCACCCCCAGGTCTTTTTCCACTGGGCAGCTTTCCAGTCACTCTTCCCCCAGCCTGCAGGGGGTTGTTGTGACCCAAGTGCAGATGACACATCTGAGCTATTACACTGTTCCCTGGGACTCTCCATATAATCTTTCCTATGTCCAGAGAACAAATACAATCTAAGGTTTCCACAAAGGACACCAGAATGTGTTTGTTGCATAAAGCCTGCCCCAACATGGACCAATTCCAGCTACTAATAATGAAAGCAAAGGAGCAACATCCATTCCCCTTTTCCCCAAATCCAAATTACCCACAGTATCAAGTTAGACCTGTAACCTTCAGAGCATCTCTTCTGGTCCTATAGTCTTTCACTGATATGTAGTTGCAGGGAGGATAAATTAGTCACCTTGTGGTGTCTTCTCCAGTAATCCAAGAGCAGCACATGCATCAAGGAGTCTTTCTGTTCCACACACAGAGGTTCCAATCTCATTTGCAATATCCACAGCTTTCACTGGACCTTTATGTTTCAGATGATCAAACATCTTCAGCTTAGAGGCTACAAACAGAGCCTACATGTAGGTAAAAATTGTTATAGCGTGTTGAGTTTAAAAGACCGCAACCAAGAAACAAAAGAATCTGCCTACAATTATTCTATGCAACTACTGTTCCTAAAGTGCAACATAGCTTAACAAACTCCTAAAAATTGCTTCTTTCTCTCTCAGGGGGTTTCAGTATCTTAGCTGATAATAGATTTTTTAGAAGAAGTGTTTAGGAGAGAGGGGAACTCAAAATATTCTGGGATGCAACCTAAAGATTCTGCATGAAGATCACTTCTTTATTCGGATATCTAGCATATCCCCATCTATCAGACTGTTCCATAAGGTCAAACACTCTTAAGCATATGAATCAATACCCAAAGATCAAATTAAATTTGATTTACCCAAAACATATAGAACTGAAACTCTTCACTGGAACAGTGTAACAAATTCAGTTGCTATAATATAGGTCCTTGTTTTATTAAAATTAAGGAAAAAAACCCCAACTTCACAGCACAGCTGCACAACATCACAACTTAATAGGATACAATACATATGGAATGGGGACGAGAGGACAGATAGTGCCTGATGGTGAAGAAAAGTCCATGGGCAATAGCAGTGTAAGTTGAAAACCTTAGCTGAACTTGTAAAGATATGCTAACCAAACCAGAGAGGAAAGTTAATGAGATGTAATAATATATAACTCTTTGTTTGAAATTTGCAATTTTGCAGTTTCAGGATTCTGAAGTAGTTAAAACACCTAAACCCATGGAATTTTTGTAGTGCTCAATAGTGAAGGCACACAGCAATTGCAGAGTGCATTTCTTTGCAACTACAAGCAACTATAATGTACTTAAAAATTAATGGTAATGAAGGAAATGGATTGACCTTCTGCTTAATAAAAATTGAATGGAGAAAACTATTAACTTCCCTCTGTTACCCCTCAAATTTGTTATATCTTTATAACAAATTTAGTTCAAGTTATAGTTTCAAGTTGGAGTTATAGTTTAGTTTGAATATAGTTTCAAGTCTGCATTTCAATGCCACTTTAGCACTTTTTTTTTCACCTTTTCCTAAAACACAGGTGACTTGATGGAGATCAGTGATCTATTAGAATGATCATTTTTCATTTCTTCTTCCCCTTCTTCACTATTGTCTTCACTACACTGAAACTGTGAGTAGAAAACCTGGGGTACTTAAAATGTCCAGCTACACACTTCTCATCATACTTGGCTGCTACATAAAGCATGTGACTTTGTTCTTGAGCTCTTACGAGCATGCCACCATCAGATACAGCATGGATACTATCAGTTAAACACATCTGGAACGTGAAATAGGTTGTTAAAAAATCATATTCTTAAGAGGCAATAAAAAAATTAAGATCTTCCACAGAATTCTAATGCCAAGCATTACAAGTCAGAAAGGAAATATAATATATACAATTCTTATCACAGTTTTAAGTCAGTTAAGTTAGGCGTATTAAATGCTTTCTTTGCAGAGTGTATAAATTCCAGCTTCGTTGTGCTCTTCTGATCAGTTAAAAAAAAAAAAAAACAACAACAAACAAACCCCCACAAAACTTCTTTTCCCTCTCAGCTCAAGAGAGAAAATTATCAAATGGGTAACTGAAATTTCATACAACAGACAGAACAGATAAAAGTAAATACAAAAACCCCACACAACAACATTTCAACTATCTTAGACTCTCTAGAACTTCAGTGGTCCTTTTTTTCTAATTATTAATGCATTCTTACCCCGGCTCAAGTATTTCATATTACCTGATACATATTGAAGCCCAATGAAACAAATATCAGACAGCAATGTAATGAGTAGTCTTATTTTTTCCCTTACCTTTGAAGCCCTGAAACCATCCATCAGCTCTAGAATTTTAGATGGAACTTTTGGTGCTTTTTGTGGCACGCCATTCTGATTTTCCAAAGGTACTGTAAAACCAGTTCTGACACCAGAACTGTTTTCAGAAGTGTAAACAGCTCCTGAGGAATGCATCCCACTGCTGTCCAACTTACTGGCACCTTTGTGCTCAGTAAAATTTGAAGATTCACTTTCTCCATCACTTAGGTTCTCAAAAGTGTCCACAGAAGGGACAGAGTCATACTTTTTATGTTGTACATTATGCTTAGAGGGCGGATAGTACAATTCTGCTAGCTTTTTGCAGAAGTGATTCAGAGGAAATCCCACCACATTCAAGAAGTCTCCATGGACATACTCAACTAACATTCCACCAAGGGCCTGGATACCGTATCCACCTGCCTTGTCCCTGGGGGAGAGAAAGCAAAACCAAACATATACCTAATTAGGGTTAAGAGCAAAGGTAACACAGAACACAAAAAATCCACCACCACTGCAGAAGTTGGAATAAAGATTATGTAGTAAATAATTACATTACATATAACACTGTACTCAAGTTAGAGGCAGATTAAATCTACTAGCTAGGTTCAACACTTAAATTTATAAATCACAAGATAAATACAAGGACTGGTATTTCTGCTAAGGGAGAATAGCCAAAGGTCTTCATGCTTCAGACAGCCCAAATGCCACAGTCACCTAAGCGGGAGGTAACACCAGCTGACTGCAGTCAGATTGTATTGCCACAGGTTACCCAGAACTCCCCAAGGCCTGGCTACCAAAAAGGTAGAGTCACTGAGACCAACACTGCCACTGAGTCACTCAGATGCATGCTGACCCTCACCCTACTCCACAAGGCTGAAAAGCCTTTAGGAATATGTTAGGTCCCAAAGGAGTTCACAACGAAGATGGCATCTTAGAACTAAAATGACTGTAGAACGCATCTTACAGTTCTCAAATGAGAGATCGGGAAGACAGGACTTTGTTTGAACAGATTGCTCCTTCACAACAAAATGCACTACATCCCATTCAGCCCTATCCAACTCCTGCACAACCACCCAAGATACAAGTGAAATTGTGGTTCACAACACTATGCTCTTAGATATCATGGTGTAATTATGCAAATTCCACAGCGTGGAATGGAAATACATACAGGCAGATAAGCTGCAATAGACCCAACAACGTTACTATTTGCAAAGAAGGAAGAAGGCAATTAAAAATATGTTTCCTACGTAACAGCAGAATCTGAAAGCTTACATCAGCAAGCTTTGAAACCAAAGGTCAGTCACTCTCGGGTCTATTAACTTAAGGTAGCATGTAATTACACAAACTGCTTGTGAAAGGAGGTTACTACACAAATTTTTCATCTTAGATGTGATCAGAAACAGCTCTTTACATTTTTAGAACTTATTTCCAGATTCCCTTTCTAATAGTCTCCTAAAAGAAACAGGAATCTGTATCCCAGCCAGTGGGATTTTTGAATTGCTATAAATTGGGGAACAGGGATTTTCCTTCTATCTTGCATTTTAAGCAGTATAGCTTTGTCACTGTTTAAATTATTCTTTTATAACACTTACACCAACTAAATTAGGAATGTTATAATGACTAAAATGTCTTTTAATTTTTAAATGAACTTACAGACTGGTAGTCATTTTGGTATATGCTCACAGGGAGGCAAAAAACATTGTGACCACCAAAAGCAGTGGTATCATGTCCCAGCAAGACCATTAACACAATTGACCACATATTATTTATTATTCTACAGAACTTTATATTCTGGCCCCTGGTGAGTGCCCCTGGTGGTGCAGTGGCTAAACCGCAGCGCTGTCAACGCTGAGATCGGGGTTCGATTCCCGGTTAGGACACTCCCCGGGCAGATGGAGCTCGTTAGCCCTGTAAGGCAATCCATCTACGTCCTGAGGACCTCGCTGCCACTGTCCAAGCTCGCTTGGCCCCAGCAGATGAACCTCAGGATTAAAGGGTGGGCTCAGTTCCGCGCACACTGTGTCTCACCTAAAAAATCCAATGTGCAGGCTGGAAGGCGGAAAGACCTTCCCTGGTTCTTCGTTCGTGAAGACTGGCCATTACCTTATTTTCTGGCATTGGATCCTGAGTAGGACACTTGCATTCTACATTTTATTACTTCAAAGTTAAGTCTGAAACTGTAGAGCTCCACCCTCTGTATCACCTCTTTCCCAGAGTGCAGTTCTTTGGTTTCACTGCCATCAGTAGAAGAGCTACCAAAAAACACACAGGATCCTCCCACTGAAAATTGTGAGGAGAGAAAGCTGTTCACAGGGAAAGATTACAAAATAAAAAGCTGGGTCAAAGAGGCTGGCAGAAACTAAATCTACTCATTACACAAGCTTAAAACAGTTAGGATTACTATGGTCCAGCCATAGAGAGCCAGGAAAGACGAAAGACTCAAGAGGACACTACATTTAGCAGTTCCTTCAGAGTCAGAAGAAAATGCTTCCTATTCTCTTGATTTTATAAACTAAGATCAATTATCTTCTGCCTCAGATAGTAATGAAATACATTCTCTGAACCTTTGGTCCTTGAGAAACCCTTGCTGTCACACACCCTTTTTAGCAGAATTAACAGAATGATCCAGTGCTGCTTACGAGCCATTTCGTTGCAGCAAAGCACTGCTAAACTATATTTTCTTCCAGAGGAATTAGTCAGAATATTCCAAAATAACCTTCAACCTGACATTCTTTCTAAAAATCCATAGTAATTTCTGTTTCAAATTACTACTTTATGATGTGCTGCATGCTGAAGATCTCCTTTCAAAAACCTACCCAGGAATTTCTGTTACAAGCTGTAGTCTTGCCAAAACATTCTTCTCTGCCTAATCCAATTTAGCATCTATTCAATAAGCTGAGACCCCTCCATGCTCAGAAAGTATGCTCATTTACAAATAAGCACTAAAATAAAGCCAAAGTCTACACTGGTTTCTCTTTCCCCTGTAAAACATGACTGTATTGTTTTATAGCACAAATGAGTTTAAAAACCACTACAGTTTATATCCTTACAAGGTTAGAATTGAAATTATAGACACTAAAGGTCATCTCAGATCACCTGATATGCAGCCCATAATGCTAATTACACCTTCACTGGGCTTCAGTTAACACAAAGAAAAGGCAAATTCCTTAAAGTCACAAACATTCCTTTGTTGTCTCCCAGTAAGTACTTTTCTCTCTCTTTTTTTAATTTTTTTTTTTTTTTTAGCAATCTAGTCAACTTGATCTTCAGACCAGTAGTTAGGCATTCTGTTCTCATCCTTCTGTGGAATCACTGTTGTCTAGTATATTGTCTTTGTATAAGTTGTATACATATATAAGTAACTAGTATATTACAAGGGCAGCAGCAACACAAGCTAAAGGACAATTATGGCTTAGGAACAAACATAAATTGTGTTGTCTCAGGTACTGAAGATCCCTGAATGCCTCTGCTAACAGAGAAGAAATTGTATATTGCATGAGTGCTTGCTCTAATCCAGAGTATTCCCAGCCTTCACTTCTCAAATTCATTAAGGTTTGAAAGTTCTCATTTTCCCTGGAGAAGTGACAGCCCTAGAGAAGAACAAGAGAACACTCACCTTCCATCACCCATGCTATCATTTATTGTACACATACAGCAATTTTTCACAGGTCAAAACACTTTATGTTGGTGGCTTAATAACATACCCTAAGACCTATTCTCAAATGTCTTGTGACAGCATCAGGGTCTTACTTACATTGGCTCCCCGCTATGAATGTACTCCCATAGGAGCTCTTCAGACAGCTCAGAAAATTTTACTTTAGTCTCTTCATAGAAATCAGTGATTTCCATCTCTAGCTTATTGTCTACAGAAAAGAAAAGAAACAGGAATTGAAATTTAGAGAGCATAATATCCAAGTTTTATTTGGTAATCATTTGACAATTTTGCTTGGGGAAAAAATTAAAGATACTACACAAATGTATCACATGACTAATAACATTCTTGAGGGACAGTGGACTCATAACTTCCCCAAAACAGTAAAAGCTTGCATTTCCAAGCTCTGCAGTCCTGTCTTGGGGCTAACAGATTGCTTTCCCTGTACGGGATGTGTTCTTTAATAACGCTTATACAGAGCAATTTATGGACTGCTGGCACACATATCTGGCACTGGGCACAAAGAAGGCTACGACTACCCTTCCAACTTTATGACTGTTGTCAAAGAACTCTTAACAACATATCATAGTTCAATATGTAGCTGTCATAAAAGTGGGAATGTGCAGCTGCACCTGCACTGCGGACTCAAGCATCCAGCAATCCCATCAACAACCACCGTTGACATTTTCTTATCATCTCTCAAGAAATGACAAGATTATTTCAGACCTCTGTATCTAGAAGTGGTTAAAGGAAGGTGCAGTGAAGTACTGCACACGTGGGTATGGACCCTGCTGCACCTGGTACACTGAATCTGGTGTCGTTCCAAGAGAAGGCTTTTCCAAAATGCATTCAAAAGGAAAGAGCCTTGCACAAATGAGTGTTATTAGCTCTGCTCTTCTCTAAAAACACCCAAGTGATAAAGCTACGGTGATAAAGGCTAGTTACTGTTACCACTGTCTTCACAGGGTTGGAAATTCTTGAGGAGTATGAAAGATCAGAACAAGGGGAGAATACTAACCAAGTTCTAATGGTGTTAGTGTGGAAAAAAAACCCAAACATTTATGAAATAAGAAAAAACAGATGAAATAAGAAAATTGTTGCATGTGAAGAGAGATTACTACATCTTTCAGTATTGATGAAAAACTCCAATCAGCTCAAGATAAAAACTTCATCTGTAATATATACGTGGTACTTAACAAAAGCATTTTAACTATAAACTAAAACTAAAAATGTATTCTAGAAAATCCTTCCACTGATTGCATCACTTGGAGAATATGCAGATTTACAGTACTTTTATTCATCTGAATACGACGAGGCTTAAATTTGCAAACATCCAACGAGATGTGCTGTTATACCATCAGTACTACAGTTGTGTGTACTTTAACTTTCTTCCTACAATAAACAATTAAAGGTAATATTATTGTTGCTGGATTGTTCCCAGGAACCCCTTGATAATGTATTTTATTTCTTTTGCAGCAGCTCTCTTTCTACTGTACTAGCATATTAGTAAGGGTACTGGATAACTGGTTTTATTTGTATTTTATAAGAGTTAAGAGCAATCACTCCAGAAAATAGTAAAAACTGTAAATAATTTATCTACAGAAAGACTATGTTGAGTGAAATGTCGGAAAAATGATCCCTGAAAAAGCTCTACAAAAGGAATATTGGCATAATTACTAGACAATGCTTCCCAAACACTCCTCAAATTATATTAGTGGTACAGTTCACATAAAAAACACTTGCTTATTCTATAAATTTTCTGATAAAGAACACTGATGTACTGCTCCCTACAGTTCCTTAACAGTCTGAGTCATTAAACCAGTACTCTACTCATGCCCTTAAAATGGCTCTGAAGTTTCCCTTATTTACTGAAAACTGAAGTAACTATAGATACAGCAACCACTTGTATTCAAATTCAGCCAGTATAAAGAGAACATGGGAATTGAATTAATATGGATCAGCTTCTGCTCAGTCCCACACTTGGTAGTGTCTTACTTGAATTTCATTTAGAATATTCCTACAATTTACACTGGTCTTTCAATTAGTCTCATACCTTTCAGAGACAGTATTTCTAAAGTCCACAGAATTTTGTAATCCTCCTTCCTGTGTGAAAGCAAGAAGATTGGCTTTTGTGTGGAGGTTTTAATTTATATTTTGATAAGGTAATTCTTGAGCAGAAAATCAATTCAGATTGTATATGGAACATTTTCATCCTTTTTTTTTTTCCACTTGTACAAGTCATTTAGAGAATAACTTCTAATGCAAATACTGAGTTTTAACAAACTGAGCAGACATACCTTTACTGCAGCAATGTATAATAGCCACTCCTGTGAAGACACTGTGCTCTTTCCCATTCAACCTGTCAGGGAGAAGATGTGCATTAAGCAACAGCCTTATGAAATGTTCTACGTGATTATATTGCTACAGCCTGAAAAACAGACCACTATATTAATATACCACTCAATGGGTCTGATATGCATCCTAAGCAAAGACATTTTATTTTAATCATTTCAATATAGGTGAAAAGACATTAGCAAAACAAAACAAACCAACCAAAAAAAGAGAAAAAACAACCCAACAAACCACTATTAAAAGCTTCAGTTATTTCAAATCTCTAAAATATCACCTGTACTGTACTGGAAAAGTAGTCCATGATATCAGTTTATTCACTGTGCATCAGGAAAGTGACTATATCAAATCCATTAGAAAGGAGCAGTTGGCACAAATACTACTTTTACAACCATCTTCACTGAAAGCTGGCAGTAAATACCCAGATGATGCAACTTAGACTAAGCAAGTGATAGGGAACTAGAGCATATGTTCTCATTTCATCCAGACTTGCCCCCAGAGATCCCATGGCAAGCCAGAGAGGAAAGGAAGAGAAACCAAATTTCCTCACCCCTCACTCCCTGTTGTAGTGGCTCTGGAGTGCCACACTGTGGCTGATTAGTTTTGAGGACTTCATTAATCTACTGTGTCAGCAATAGAAGTATAATAAATAGCAAGAGAACGTGAATTTTTCAAGAGACTGTTTAGGGAATAGCCTCAATGATTAGCTGGGATATTTTTGGATGTAATCAGAAGCACCTCACACTCTCTCTGTCCCCCAAAGATTCCACACTGAATAGTAAGATGTGTGTGCAAATTTTCATCTGACACCTTGGATATATGCAAAGATGTATCATCTTATCTGCATTTTTCCTGGAGTTCTAAAAAGCTAAATATTACATGCATTTTATATCGGTTGACCTAAATTTCCAAAAAAAAAAAAACCCAAACCAACAAAACCCAAAAGATTTGCTTACGGTAGAAGTAGATTAGGCTCTGGAGGAAAAAACAAAAACAAAACAAAACAAAACACCAAACAAACACCCCCCCCAAAAAAAAAAAAAAAAAAAAAAAACAAGCAAAAAAAAACCAAACAAAAAATTTTTGAACTACCTAGACATGGCATAATTTCAAGCAAAAACAGTTGTGAAAAATCTCTTGCCAGACAAGACTCCTTTGTCAATCTCCTACTAATGACACAGGCTCCTAGCCCTTCCCTGTTTTAAAAAACTACTTTTAAGTTTGTAACCTGCAACAAAGGATCAACTATTCAACAATGAAAAAACATTTTTAAAAAAAATCTATATACACTTACACAACAAAACTCAAAAAACCAGCAAGCCGCTTATATTCACTTTTTAGATGTCTGAGTTATAATGTAAACTGATTAAACAAGCAGTGCACCTTTTCTTCCTCTACTCACCAGTAAAACAGAAGCACGATGTGAGGATTCCTCACATCTCATCCTTCGGAAAGGAGGTGACTAGAGCTACTTAGTTAGTGTTTCTTTTTCTTTTAAAAAAAAGGTGCTATAATACGACATTAAACTTGTAGTAGGAAAAGTGCAGAAACATCAAAAAAACCCCACCAGCCTACCAACTATGGAGAACACTGATGGAAGTAGATTTTTCCTCCTCAGTTAAACTACACAGTTTAAAGCAAGTGTCCCTGAACTCACATGATCCTGTACCTTCTCATAACTGCAATACTAATTGCAGCTTTCTAGTACCCGAAGGGAGACTATAAGAAAGATAGAGAGGGACTTTTTACTAGAGCCTGCAGTGACAGGACAAGAGGGAGTAGATTCAAACTAAAAGAGAGTAGGTGTAGATTAGATATTAGGAGGAAGTTCTATGCTATGAGGGTGGTGAGGAACTGGAACAGGTTGCCCAGGGACACTGTGGCTGCCCCCTATCTGGAAGTGTTCAAAGCCAGGCTGGATGGAACTCTGAGCAACCTGGTCTGGTGAAAGGTGTCCCTGCCCATGTCAGGGGGGTTGGAACTAGATGATCTTTAAGGTCCCTTCCAACCCAAGATATGATATGATTATTCCATTAAATCTCAAGCCTCAAACCACTGCTATGATGGTTCTGTCCTCCTTCCCACTGTGATTTTTCTCCCAGTCTCCCCATCCTGTACCAGCTGAAGCACACATAGTCTTGTGGTAAGTGATTCTGAAAATCAATCCAAGTGAAAACAAAACAGTTCATTATGTCTCTGATCAGCTTCCTAAGGTGAAGGGGCAAGAGCAAGCAGCCACAGGTAACATAAAAGCAGGTCTAACTTTTTCAGTGGAAGAACTGGTTTACTCTGTTTAAAAATCACTGAAAAATCTGGTCCATGGAGATTCTCATATACATCAAGGAATCAGTACAGTTCCTTTGAAAACAGTTTAATATACACATTTGGAATCTTAGTTAAAACTACAGACCTTGACAGCATCCTATAGGCATCTTGCTTATCAACAGGTTTCTCCAGGATCTGCTCATCCACAGACTAAAACAGAAAGACAGTGAG
>NW_020956037.1:125817-127302 GCF_003031625.1 Empidonax traillii
AACAAACAAACAACACCCCCCCCCAAAAAAAAAAAAAACCAAACAAACAAGCCAAAAAAACCAAACAAAAAATTTTTGAACTACCTAGACATGGCATAATTTCAAGCAAAAACAGTTGTGAAAAATCTCTTGCCAGACAAGACTCCTTTGTCAATCTCCTACTAATGACACGGGCTCCTAGCCCTTCCCTGTTTTAAAAAACTACTTTTAAGTTTGTAACCTGCAACAAAGGATCAAATATTCAACAATGAAAAAAAATTTTTTAAAAAAATCTATATACACTTACACAACAAAACTCAAAAAACCAGCAAGCCGCTTATATTCACTTTTTAGATGTCTGAGTTATAATGTAAACTGATTAAACAAGCAGTGCACCTTTTCATATCCTCTACTCACCAGTAAAACAGAAGCACGATGTGAGGATTCCTCACATCTCATCCTTCAGAAAGGAGGTGACTAGAGCTACTTAGTTAGTGTTTTTTTTTCCTTTAAAAAAAAGGTGCTATAATACGACATTAAACTTGTAGTAGGAAAAGTGCAGAAACATCAAAAAAACCCCACCAGCCTACCAACTATGGAGAACACTGATGGAAGTAGATTTTTCCTCCTCAGTTAAACTACACAGTTTAAAGCAAGTGTCCCTGAACTCATATGATCCTGTACCTTCTCATAACTGCAATACTAATTGCAGCCTTCTAGTACCCGAAGGGAGAATATAAGAAAGATGGAGAGGGACTTTTTACTAGAGCCTGCAGTGACAGGACAAGAGGGAGTAGATTCAAACTAAAAGAGAGTAGGTGTAGATTAGATATTAGGTGGAAGTTCTATGCTATGAGGGTGGTGAGGAACTGGAACAGGTTGCCCAGGGAAATTGTGGCTGCCCCCTATCTGGAAGTGTTCAAAGCCAGGCTGGATGGAACTCTGAGCAACCTGGTCTGGTGAAAGGTGTCCCTGCCCATGTCAGGGGGGTTGGAACTAGATGATCTTTAAGGTCCCTTCCAACCCAAGATATCATATGATTATTCCATTAAATCTCAAGCCTCAAACCACTGCTATGATGGTTCTGTCCTCCTTCCCACTGTGATTTTTCTCCCAGTCTCCCCATCCTGTACCAGCTGAAGCACACATAGTCTTGTGGTAAGTGATTCTGAAAATCAATCCAAGTGAAAACAAAACAGTTCATTATGTCTCTGATCAGCTTCCTAAGGTGAAGGGGCAAGAGCAAGCAGCCACAGGTAACATAAAAGCAGGTCTAACTTTTTCAGTGGAAGAACTGGTTTACTCTGTTTAAAAATGACTGAAAAATCTGGTCCATGGAGATTCTCATATACATCAAGGAATCAGTACAGTTCCTTTGAAAACAGTTTAATATACACATTTGGAATCTTAGTTAAAACTACAGACCTTGACAGCATCCTATAGGCATCTTGCTTATCAACAGGTTTCTCCAGGATCTGCTCATCCACAGACTAAAACAGAAAGACA